>NW_027457170.1:0-166819 GCF_040206685.1 Ascaphus truei | reverse complement strand
GCTCTGTACCCCTCGCCGCTGCCTGTAAGGTAACTGCTCTGTCCCCCTCGCCCGCTGCCTGTAAGTAACTGCTCTGTACCCCTCGCCTGCTGCCTGTAAGTAACTGCTCTGTCCCCCCTCGCCCGCTGCCTGTAAGTAACTGCTCTGTACCCCTCGCCCGCTGCCTGTAAGTAACTGCTCTGTACCCCTCGCCCGCTGCCTGTAAGTAACTGCTCTGTACCCCTCGCCCGCTGCCTGTAAGTAACTGCTCTGTACCCCTCGCCCGCTGCCTGTAAGTAACTGCTCTGTACCCCTCGCCCGCTGCCTGTAAGTAACTGCTCTGTACCCCTCGCCCGCTGCCTGTAAGTAACTGCTCTGTACCCCTCGACCCCTGCCTGTAAGTAACTGCTCTGTCCCCTCGCCCCGCTGCCTGTAAGTAACTGCTCTGTACCCCTCGCCCGCTGCCTGTAAGTAACTGCTCTGTACCCCTCGCCCGCTGCCTGTAAGTAACTGCTCTGTACCCCTCGCCCGCTGCCTGTAAGTAACTGCTCTGTACCCCTCGCCCGCTGCTTGTAAGTAACTGCTCTGTACCCCTCGCCCGCTGCCTGTAAGTAACTGCTCTGTACCCCTCGCCCGCTGCCTGTAAGTAACTGCTCTGTACCCCTCGCCCCGCTGCCTGTAAGTAACTGCTCTGTACCCCTCGCCCGCTGCCTGTAAGTAACTGCTCTGTACCCCTCGCCCGCTGCCTGTAAGTAACTGCTCTGTACCCCCCGCTGCCTGTAAGTAACTGCTCTGTACCCCTCGCCCGCTGCCTGTAAGTAACTGCTCTGTACCCCTCGCCCGCTGCCTGTAAGTAACTGCTCTGTACCCCTCGCCCGCTGCCTGTAAGTAACTGCTCTGTACCCCTCGCCCGCTGCCTGTAAGTAACTGCTCTGTACCCCTCGCCCGCTGCCTGTAAGTAACTGCTCTGTACCCCTCGCCCGCTGCCTGTAAGTAACTGCTCTGTACCCCGCGCCCGCTGCCTGTAAGTAACTGCTCTGTACCCCTCGCCCGCTGCCTGTAAGTAACTGCTCTGTACCCCTCGCCCGCTGCTGTAAGTAACTGCTCTGTACCTCTCGCCCGCTGCCTGTAAGTAACTGCTCTGTACCCCTCGCCCGCTGCCTGTAAGTAACTGCTCTGTACCCCTCGCCCGCTGCCTGTAAGTAACTGCTCTGTACCCCTCGCCCGCTGCCTGTAAGTAACTGCTCTGTCCCCCTCGCCCGCTGCCTGTAAGTAACTGCTCTGTACCCCTCGCCCACTGCCTGTAAGTAACTGCTCTGTACCCCTCGCCCGCTGCCTGTAAGTAACTGCTCTGTACCCCTCGCCCGCTGCCTGTAAGTAACTGCTCTGTACCCCTCGCCCGCTGCCTGTAAGTAACTGCTCTGTACCCCTCGCCCGCTGCCTGTAAGTAACTGCTCTGTACCCCTCGCCCGCTGCCTGTAAGTAACTGCTCTGTACCCCTCGCCCGCTGCCTGTAAGTAACTGCTCTGTACCCCTCGCCCGCTGCCTGTAAGTAACTGCTCTGTACCCCTCGCCCGCTGCCTGTAAGTAACTGCTCTGTACCCCTCGCCCGCTGCCTGTAAGTAACTGCTCTGTACCCCTCGCCCGCTGCCTGTAAGTAACTGCTCTGTACCCCTCGCCCGCTGCCTGTAAGTAACTGCTCTGTACCCCTCGCCCGCTGCCTGTAAGTAACTGCTCTGTACCCTCGCCCGCTGCCTGTAAGTAACTGCTCTGTACCCCTCGCCCGCTGCCTGTAAGTAACTGCTCTGTACCCCTCGCCCGCTGCCTGTAAGTAACTGCTCTGTACCCCTCGCCCGCTGCCTGTAAGTAACTGCTCTGTACCCCTCGCCCGCTGCTGTAAGTAACTGCTCTGTACCCCTCGCCCGCTGCCTGTAAGTAACTGCTCTGTACCCCTCGCCCGCTGCCTGTAAGTAACTGCTCTGTACCCCGCTGCCTGTAAGTAACTGCTCTGCCCCCTCGCCCGCTGCCTGTAAGTAACTGCTCTGTACCCCTCGCCCGCTGCCTGTAAGTAACTGCTCTGTACCCCTCGCCCGCTGCCTGTAAGTAACTGCTCTGTACCCCTCGCCCGCTGCCTGTAAGTAACTGCTCTGTACCCCTCGCCCGCTGCCTGTAAGTAACTGCTCTGTCCCCCTCGCCCGCTGCCTGTAAGTAACTGCTCTGTACCCCTCGCCTGCTGCCTGTAAGTAACTGCTCTGTACCCCTCGCCCGCTGCCTGTAAGTAACTGCTCTGTACCCCTCGCCCGCTGCCTGTAAGTAACTGCTCTGTACCCCTCGCCCGCTGCCTGTAAGTAACTGCTCTGTACCCCTCGCCCGCTGCCTGTAAGTAACTGCTCTGTACCCCTCGCCCGCTGCCTGTAAGTAACTGCTCTGTACCCCTCGCCCGCTGCCTGTAAGTAACTGCTCTGTACCCCTCGCCCGCTGCCTGTAAGTAACTGCTCTGTACCCCTCGCCCCCTGCCTGTAAGTAACTGCTCTGTACCCCTCGCCCGCTGCCTGTAAGTAACTGCTCTGTACCCCTCGCCGCTGCCTGTAAGTAACTGCTCTGTACCCCTCGCCCGCTGCCTGTAAGTAACTGCTCTGTACCCCTCGCCCGCTGCCTGTAAGTAACTGCTCTGTACCCCTCGCCCGCTGCTCTGTAAGTAACTGCTCTGTACCCCTCGCCCGCTGCCTGTAAGTAACTGCTCTGTACCCCTCGCCCGCTGCCTGTAAGTAACTGCTCTGTACCCCTCGCCCCGCTGCCTGTAAGTAACTGCTCTGTACCCCTCGCCCGCTGCCTGTAAGTAACTGCTCTGTACCCCTCGCCCGCTGCCTGTAAGTAACTGCTCTGTACCCCGCTGCCTGTAAGTAACTGCTCTGTACCCCTCGCCCGCTGCCTGTAAGTAACTGCTCTGTACCCTCGCCCGCTGCCTGTAAGTAACTGCTCTGTACCCTCGCCCCGCTGCCTGTAAGTAACTGCTCTGTACCCCTCGCCCGCTGCCTGTAAGTAACTGCTCTGTACCCCTCGCCCGCTGCCTGTAAGTAACTGCTCTGTACCCCTCGCCCGCTGCCTGTAAGTAACTGCTCTGTACCCCTCGCCCGCTGCCTGTAAGTAACTGCTCTGTACCCCTCGCCCGCTGCCTGTAAGTAACTGCTCTGTACCCCTCGCCCGCTGCCTGTAAGTAACTGCTCTGTACCTCTCGCCCGCTGCCTGTAAGTAACTGCTCTGTACCCCTCGCCCGCTGCCTGTAAGTAACTGCTCTGTACCCCTCGCCCGCTGCCTGTAAGTAACTGCTCTGTCCCCCTCGCCCGCTGCCTGTAAGTAACTGCTCTGTCCCCCTCGCCCGCTGCCTGTAAGTAACTGCTCTGTACCCCTCGCCCACTGCCTGTAAGTAACTGCTCTGTACCCCTCGCCCGCTGCCTGTAAGTAACTGCTCTGTACCCCTCGCCCGCTGCCTGTAAGTAACTGCTCTGTACCCTTCGCCCGCTGCCTGTAAGTAACTGCTCTGTACCCCTCGCCCGCTGCCTGTAAGTAACTGCTCTGTACCCCTCGCCCGCTGCCTGTAAGTAACTGCTCTGTACCCCTCGCCCGCTGCCTGTAAGTAACTGCTCTGTACCCCGCTGCCTGTAAGTAACTGCCCTGTACCCCTCGCCCGCTGCCTGTAAGTAACTGCTCTGTACCCTCGCCCGCTGCCTGTAAGTAACTGCTCTGTACCCTCGCCCGCTGCCTGTAAGTAACTGCTCTGTACCCCTCGCCCGCTGCCTGTAAGTAACTGCTCTGTACCCCGCGCCCGCTGCCTGTAAGTAACTGCTCTGTACCCCTCGCCCGCTGCCTGTAAGTAACTGCTCTGTACCCCTCGCCCGCTGCCTGTAAGTAACTGCTCTGTCCCCCTCTGCCTGTTCAGTAACTGCTCTGTACCCCTCGCCCGCTGCCTGTAAGTAACTGCTCTGTACCCCTCGCTCGCTGCCTGTAAGTAACTGCTCTGTCCCCCTCGCCCGCTGCCTGTAAGTAACTGCTCTGTACCCCTCGCCCGCTGCCTGTAAGTAACTTCTCTGTACCCCTCGCCCACTGCCTGTAAGTAACTGCACTGTACCCCTCGCCCGCTGCCTGTAAGTAACTGCTCTGTAACCCTCGCCCGCTGCCTGTAAGTAACTGCTCTGTACCCCTCGCCCGCTGCCTGTAAGTAACTGCTCTGTACCCCTCGCCCGCTGCCTGTAAGTAACTGCTCTGTACCCCTCGCCCGCTGCCTGTAAATAACTGCTCTGTACCCCTCGCCCGCTGCCTGTAAGTAACGGCTCTGTACCCCTCGCCCTGCTGCCTGTAAGTAACTGCTCTGTACCCCTCGCCCGCTGCCTGTAAGTAACTGCTCTGTACCCCTCGCCCGCTGCCTGTAAGTAACTGCTCTGTACCCCTCGCCCGCTGCCTGTAAATAACTGCTCTGTACCCCTCGCCCGCTGCCTGTAAGTAACTGCTCTGTACCCCTCGCCCGCTGCCTGTAAGTAACTGCTCTGTACCCCTCGCCCGCTGCCTGTAAGTAACTGCTCTGTACCCAGCGCCCGCTGCCTGTATGTAACTGCTCTGTACCCTCGCCCGCTGCCTGTAAGTAACTGCTCTGTACCCCTCGCCCGCTGCCTGTAAGTAACTGCTCTGTACCCCTCGCCCGCTGCCTGTAAGTAACTGCTCTGTACCCCTCGCCCGCTGCCTGTAAGTAACTGCTCTGTACCCCTCGCCCGCTGCCTGTAAGTAACTGCTCTGTACCCCTCGCCCTCTGCCTGTATGTAACTGCTCTGTACCCTCGCCCGCTGCCTGTAACTGCTCTGTACCCCTCGCCCGCTGCCTGTAAGTAACTGCTCTGTACCCCTCGCCCGCTGCCTGTAAGTAACTGCTCTGTACCCCTCGCCCGCTGCCTGTAAGTAACTGCTCTGTACCCCTCGCCCGCTGCCTGTAAGTAACTGCTCTGTACCTCTCGCCCGCTGCCTGTAACTGCTCTGTACCCCTCGCCCGCTGCCTGTAAGTAACTGCTCTGTACCCCTCGCCCGCTGCCTGTAAGTAACTGCTCTGTACCCCTCGCCCGCTGCCTTTAAGTAACTGCTCTGTACCCCTCGCCCGCTGCCTGTAAGTAACTGCTCTGTACCCCTCGCCCGCTGCCTGTAAGTAACTGCTCTGTCCCCCTCGCCCGCTGCCTGTAACTGTTCTGTACCCCTCGCCCGCTGCCTGTAACTGTTCTGTACCCCTCGCCCGCTGCCTGTAAGTAACTGCTCTGTACCCCTCGCCCGCTGCCTGTAAGTAACTGCTCTGTACCCCTCGCCCGCTGCCTGTAAGTAACTGCTCTGTACCCCTCGCCCACTGCCTGTAAGTAACTGCTCTATCCCCCTCGCCCGCTGCCTGTAAGTAACTGCTCTGTACCCCTCGCCCGCTGCCTGTAAGTAACTGCTCTGTACCCCTCGCCCGCTGCCTGTAAGTAACTGCTCTGTACCCCTCGCCCGCTGCCTGTAAGTAACTGCTCTGTACCCCTCGCCCGCTGCCTGTAAGTAACTGCTCTGTACCCCTCGCCCGCTGCCTGTAAGTAACTGCTCTGTACCCCTCGCCCGCTGCCTGTAAGTAACTGCTCTGTACCCCTCGCCCGCTGCCTGTAAGTAACTGCTCTGTACCCCTCGCCCGCTGCCTGTAAGTAACTGCTCTGTACCCCTCGCCCGCTGCCTGTAAGTAACTGCTCTGTACCCCTCGCCCGCTGCCTGTAAGTAACTGCTCTGTACTCCTCGCCCGCTGCCTGTAAGTAACTGCTCTGTCCCCCTCGCCCGCTGCCTGTAAGTAACTGCTCTGTACCCCTCGCCCGCTGCCTGTAAGTAACTGCTCTGTCCCCCTCGCCCGCTGCCTGTAAATAACTGCTCTGTACCCCTCGCCCGCTGCCTGTAAGTAACTGCTCTGTCCCCCTCGCCCGCTGCCTGTAAGTAACTGCTCTGTACCCCTCGCCCGCTGCCTGTAAGTAACTGCTCTGTACCCCTCGCCCGCTGCCTGTAAGTAACTGCCCTGTATCCCTCGCCCGCTGCCTGTAAGTAACTGCTCTGTACCCCTCGCCCCGCTGCCTGTAAGTAACTGCTCTGTACCCCTCGCCCGCTGCTTGTAAGTAACTGCTCTGTACCCCTCGGCCCGCTGCCTGTAAGTAACTGCCCTGTATCCCTCGCCCACTGCCTGTAAGTAACTGCTCTGTACCCCTCGCCCGCTGCCTGTAAGTAACTGCTCTGTACCTCTCGCCCGCTGCCTGTAAGTAACTGCTCTGTACCCCTCGCCCGCTGCCTGTAAGTAACTGCTCTGTACCCCTTGCCCCGCTGCCTGTAAGTAACTACTCTGTACCCCTCGCCCCGCTGCCTGTAAGTAACTGCTCTGTACCCCTCGCCCGCTGCCTGTAAGTAACTGCTCTGTACCCCTCGCCCGCTGCCTGTAAGTAACTGCTCTGTACCCCTCGCCCGCTGCCTGTAAGTAACTGCTCTGTACCCCTCGCCCGCTGCCTGTAAGTAACTGCTCTGTACCCTCGCCCGCTGCCTGTAAGTAACTGCTCTGTACCCCTCGCCCGCTGCCTGTAAGTAACTGCTCTGTACCCCTCGCCCCGCTGCCTGTAAGTAACTGCTCTGTACCCCTCGCCCGCTGCCTGTAAGTAACTGCTCTGTACCCCTCGCCCGCTGCCTGTAAGTAACTGCTCTGTACCCCGCTGCCTGTAAGTAACTGCTCTGCCCCCCTCGCCCGCTGCCTGTAAGTAACTGCTCTGTACCCCTCGCCCGCTGCCTGTAAGTAACTGCTCTGTACCCCTCGCCCGCTGCCTGTAAGTAACTGCTCTGTACCCCTCGCCCGCTGCCTGTAAGTAACTGCTCTGTACCCCTCGCCCGCTGCCTGTAAGTAACTGCTCTGTCCCCCTCGCCCGCTGCCTGTAAGTAACTGCTCTGTACCCCTCGCCTGCTGCCTGTAAGTAACTGCTCTGTCCCCCTCGCCCGCTGCCTGTAAGTAACTGCTCTGTACCCCTCGCCCGCTGCCTGTAAGTAACTGCTCTTGTAAGTAACTGCTCTGTACCCCTCGCCCGCTGCCTGTAAGTAACTGCTCTGTACCCCTCGCCCGCTGCCTGTAAGTAACTGCTCTGTACCCCTCGCCCGCTGCCTGTAAGTAACTGCTCTGTACCCCTCGCCCGCTGCCTGTAAGTAACTGCTCTGTACCCCTCGACCCCTGCCTGTAAGTAACTGCTCTGTCCCCCTCGCCCCGCTGCCTGTAAGTAACTGCTCTGTACCCCTCGCCCGCTGCCTGTAAGTAACTGCTCTGTACCCCTCGCCCGCTGCCTGTAAGTAACTGCTCTGTACCCCTCGCCCGCTGCCTGTAAGTAACTGCTCTGTACCCCTCGCCCGCTGCTTGTAAGTAACTGCTCTGTACCCCTCGCCCGCTGCCTGTAAGTAACTGCTCTGTACCCCTCGCCCGCTGCCTGTAAGTAACTGCTCTGTACCCCTCGCCCCGCTGCCTGTAAGTAACTGCTCTGTACCCCTCGCCCGCTGCCTGTAAGTAACTGCTCTGTACCCCTCGCCCGCTGCCTGTAAGTAACTGCTCTGTACCCCGCTGCCTGTAAGTAACTGCTCTGTACCCTCGCCCGCTGCCTGTAAGTAACTGCTCTGTACCCTCGCCCGCTGCCTGTAAGTAACTGCTCTGTACCCCTCGCCCGCTGCCTGTAAGTAACTGCTCTGTACCCCTCGCCCGCTGCCTGTAAGTAACTGCTCTGTACCCCTCGCCCGCTGCCTGTAAGTAACTGCTCTGTACCCCTCGCCCGCTGCCTGTAAGTAACTGCTCTGTACCCCTCGCCCGCTGCCTGTAAGTAACTGCTCTGTACCCCTCGCCCGCTGCCTGTAAGTAACTGCTCTGTACCCCTCGCCCGCTGCCTGTAAGTAACTGCTCTGTACCTCTCGCCCGCTGCCTGTAAGTAACTGCTCTGTACCCCTCGCCCGCTGCCTGTAAGTAACTGCTCTGTACCCCTCGCCCGCTGCCTGTAAGTAACTGCTCTGTCCCCCTCGCCCGCTGCCTGTAAGTAACTGCTCTGTCCCCCTCGCCCGCTGCCTGTAAGTAACTGCTCTGTACCCCTCGCCCACTGCCTGTAAGTAACTGCTCTGTACCCCTCGCCCGCTGCCTGTAAGTAACTGCTCTGTACCCCTCGCCCGCTGCCTGTAAGTAACTGCTCTGTACCCTTCGCCCGCTGCCTGTAAGTAACTGCTCTGTACCCCTCGCCCGCTGCCTGTAAGTAACTGCTCTGTACCCCTCGCCCAACTGCTCTGTACCCCTCGCCCGCTGCCTGTAAGTAACTGCTCTGTACCCCTCGCCCACTGCCTGTAAGTAACTGCTCTGTACCCCTCGCCCGCTGCCTGTAAGTAACTGCTCTGTACCCCTCGCCCGCTGCCTGTAAGTAACTGCTCTGTACCCCTCGCCCGCTGCCTGTAAGTAACTGCTCTGTACCCCTCGCCCCGCTGCCTGTAAGTAACTGCTCTGTACCCCTCGCCCGCTGCCTGTAAGTAACTGCTCTGTACCCCTCGCCCGCTGCCTGTAAGTAACTGCTCTGTACCCCTCGCCCGCTGCCTGTAAGTAACTGCTCTGTACCCCTCGCCCGCTGCCTGTAAGTAACTGCTCTGTACCCCTCGCCGCTGCCTGTAAGTAACTGCTCTGTACCCCTCGCCCGCTGCCTGTAAGTAACTGCTCTGTACCCCTCGCCCCGCTGCCTGTAAGTAACTGCTCTGTACCCCTCGCCCGCTGCCTGTAAGTAACTGCTCTGTACCCCTCGCCCGCTGCCTGTAAGTAACTGCTCTGTACCCCGCTGCCTGTAAGTAACTGCTCTGCCCCCCTCGCCCGCTGCCTGTAAGTAACTGCTCTGTACCCCTCGCCCGCTGCCTGTAAGTAACTGCTCTGTACCCCTCGCCCGCTGCCTGTAAGTAACTGCTCTGTACCCCTCGCCCGCTGCCTGTAAGTAACTGCTCTGTACCCCTCGCCCGCTGCCTGTAAGTAACTGCTCTGTCCCCCTCGCCCGCTGCCTGTAAGTAACTGCTCTGTACCCCTCGCCTGCTGCCTGTAAGTAACTGCTCTGTCCCCCTCGCCCGCTGCCTGTAAGTAACTGCTCTGTACCCCTCGCCCGCTGCCTGTAAGTAACTGCTCTGTACCCCTCGCCGCTGCCTGTAAGTAACTGCTCTGTACCCCTCGCCCGCTGCCTGTAAGTAACTGCTCTGTACCCCTCGCCCGCTGCCTGTAAGTAACTGCTCTGTACCCCTCGCCCGCTGCCTGTAAGTAACTGCTCTGTACCCCTCGCCCGCTGCCTGTAAGTAACTGCTCTGTACCCCTCGCCCGCTGCCTGTAAGTAACTGCTCTGTACCCCTCGCCCCGCTGCCTGTAAGTAACTGCTCTGTACCCCTCGCCCGCTGCCTGTAAGTAACTGCTCTGTACCCCTCGCCCCGCTGCCTGTAAGTAACTGCTCTGTACCCCTCGCCCGCTGCCTGTAAGTAACTGCTCTGTACCCCTCGCCCGCTGCTTGTAAGTAACTGCTCTGTACCCCTCGCCCGCTGCCTGTAAGTAACTGCTCTGTACCCCTCGCCCGCTGCCTGTAAGTAACTGCTCTGTACCCCTCGCCCCGCTGCCTGTAAGTAACTGCTCTGTACCCCTCGCCCGCTGCCTGTAAGTAACTGCTCTGTACCCCTCGCCCGCTGCCTGTAAGTAACTGCTCTGTACCCCGCTGCCTGTAAGTAACTGCTCTGTACCCCTCGCCCGCTGCCTGTAAGTAACTGCTCTGTACCCCTCGCCCGCTGCCTGTAAGTAACTGCTCTGTACCCCTCGCCCGCTGCCTGTAAGTAACTGCTCTGTACCCCTCGCCCGCTGCCTGTAAGTAACTGCTCTGTACCCCTCGCCCGCTGCCTGTAAGTAACTGCTCTGTACCCCTCGCCCGCTGCCTGTAAGTAACTGCTCTGTACCCCTCGCCCGCTGCCTGTAAGTAACTGCTCTGTACCCCTCGCCCGCTGCCTGTAAGTAACTGCTCTGTACCCCTCGCCCGCTGCCTGTAAGTAACTGCTCTGTACCTCTCGCCCGCTGCCTGTAAGTAACTGCTCTGTACCCCTCGCCCGCTGCCTGTAAGTAACTGCTCTGTACCCCTCGCCCGCTGCCTGTAAGTAACTGCTCTGTCCCCTCGCCCGCTGCCTGTAAGTAACTGCTCTGTCCCCCTCGCCCGCTGCCTGTAAGTAACTGCTCTGTACCCCTCGCCCACTGCCTGTAAGTAACTGCTCTGTACCCCTCGCCCGCTGCCTGTAAGTAACTGCTCTGTACCCCTCGCCCGCTGCCTGTAAGTAACTGCTCTGTACCCTTCGCCCGCTGCCTGTAAGTAACTGCTCTGTACCCCTCGCCCGCTGCCTGTAAGTAACTGCTCTGTACCCCTCGCCCGCTGCCTGTAAGTAACTGCTCTGTACCCCTCGCCCGCTGCCTGTAAGTAACTGCTCTGTACCCCGCTGCCTGTAAGTAACTGCCCTGTACCCCTCGCCCGCTGCCTGTAAGTAACTGCTCTGTACCCCTCGCCCGCTGCCTGTAAGTAACTGCTCTGTACCCCTCGCCCGCTGCCTGTAAGTAACTGCTCTGTACCCCTCGCCCGCTGCCTGTAAGTAACTGCTCTGTACCCCGCGCCCGCTGCCTGTAAGTAACTGCTCTGTACCCCTCGCCCGCTGCCTGTAAGTAACTGCTCTGTACCCCTCGCCCGCTGCCTGTAAGTAACTGCTCTGTCCCCCTCTGCCTGTAAGTAACTGCTCTGTACCCCTCGCCCGCTGCCTGTAAGTAACTGCTCTGTACCCCTCGCTCGCTGCCTGTAAGTAACTGCTCTGTCCCCCTCGCCCGCTGCCTGTAAGTAACTGCTCTGTACCCCTCGCCCGCTGCCTGTAAGTAACTTCTCTGTACCCCTCGCCCACTGCCTGTAAGTAACTGCACTGTACCCCTCGCCCGCTGCCTGTAAGTAACTGCTCTGTAACCCTCGCCCGCTGCCTGTAAGTAACTGCTCTGTACCCCTCGCCCGCTGCCTGTAAGTAACTGCTCTGTACCCCTCGCCCGCTGCCTGTAAGTAACTGCTCTGTACCCCTCGCCCGCTGCCTGTAAATAACTGCTCTGTACCCCTCGCCCGCTGCCTGTAAGTAACGGCTCTGTACCCCTCGCCCTGCTGCCTGTAAGTAACTGCTCTGTACCCCTCGCCCGCTGCCTGTAAGTAACTGCTCTGTACCCCTCGCCCGCTGCCTGTAAGTAACTGCTCTGTACCCCTCGCCCGCTGCCTGTAAATAACTGCTCTGTACCCCTCGCCCGCTGCCTGTAAGTAACTGCTCTGTACCCCTCGCCCGCTGCCTGTAAGTAACTGCTCTGTACCCCTCGCCCGCTGCCTGTAAGTAACTGCTCTGTACCCAGCGCCCGCTGCCTGTATGTAACTGCTCTGTACCCCTCGCCCGCTGCCTGTAAGTAACTGCTCTGTACCCCTCGCCCGCTGCCTGTAAGTAACTGCTCTGTACCCCTCGCCCGCTGCCTGTAAGTAACTGCTCTGTACCCCTCGCCCGCTGCCTGTAAGTAACTGCTCTGTACCCCTCGCCCGCTGCCTGTAAGTAACTGCTCTGTACCCCTCGCCCTCTGCCTGTATGTAACTGCTCTGTACCCCTCGCCCGCTGCCTGTAACTGCTCTGTACCCCTCGCCCGCTGCCTGTAAGTAACTGCTCTGTACCCCTCGCCCGCTGCCTGTAAGTAACTGCTCTGTACCCCTCGCCCGCTGCCTGTAAGTAACTGCTCTGTACCCCTCGCCCGCTGCCTGTAAGTAACTGCTCTGTACCTCTCGCCCGCTGCCTGTAACTGCTCTGTACCCCTCGCCCGCTGCCTGTAAGTAACTGCTCTGTACCCCTCGCCCGCTGCCTGTAAGTAACTGCTCTGTACCCCTCGCCCGCTGCCTTTAAGTAACTGCTCTGTACCCCTCGCCCGCTGCCTGTAAGTAACTGCTCTGTACCCCTCGCCCGCTGCCTGTAAGTAACTGCTCTGTCCCCCTCGCCCGCTGCCTGTAACTGTTCTGTACCCCTCGCCCGCTGCCTGTAACTGTTCTGTACCCCTCGCCCGCTGCCTGTAAGTAACTGCTCTGTACCCCTCGCCCGCTGCCTGTAAGTAACTGCTCTGTACCCCTCGCCCGCTGCCTGTAAGTAACTGCTCTGTACCCCTCGCCCACTGCCTGTAAGTAACTGCTCTATCCCCCTCGCCCGCTGCCTGTAAGTAACTGCTCTGTACCCCTCGCCCGCTGCCTGTAAGTAACTGCTCTGTACCCCTCGCCCGCTGCCTGTAAGTAACTGCTCTGTACCCCTCGCCCGCTGCCTGTAAGTAACTGCTCTGTACCCCTCGCCCCGCTGCCTGTAAGTAACTGCTCTGTACCCCTCGCCCGCTGCCTGTAAGTAACTGCTCTGTACCCCTCGCCCGCTGCCTGTAAGTAACTGCTCTGTACCCCTCGCCCGCTGCCTGTAAGTAACTGCTCTGTACCCCTCGCCCGCTGCCTGTAAGTAACTGCTCTGTACCCCTCGCCCGCTGCCTGTAAGTAACTGCTCTGTACCCCTCGCCCGCTGCCTGTAAGTAACTGCTCTGTACTCCTCGCCCGCTGCCTGTAAGTAACTGCTCTGTCCCCCTCGCCCGCTGCCTGTAAGTAACTGCTCTGTACCCCTCGCCCGCTGCCTGTAAGTAACTGCTCTGTCCCCCTCGCCCGCTGCCTGTAAATAACTGCTCTGTACCCCTCGCCCGCTGCCTGTAAGTAACTGCTCTGTCCCCCTCGCCCGCTGCCTGTAAGTAACTGCTCTGTACCCCTCGCCCGCTGCCTGTAAGTAACTGCTCTGTACCCCTCGCCCGCTGCCTGTAAGTAACTGCCCTGTATCCCTCGCCCGCTGCCTGTAAGTAACTGCTCTGTACCCCTCGCCCCGCTGCCTGTAAGTAACTGCTCTGTACCCCTCGCCCGCTGCTTGTAAGTAACTGCTCTGTACCCCTCGGCCCGCTGCCTGTAAGTAACTGCCCTGTATCCCTCGCCCACTGCCTGTAAGTAACTGCTCTGTACCCCTCGCCCGCTGCCTGTAAGTAACTGCTCTGTACCTCTCGCCCGCTGCCTGTAAGTAACTGCTCTGTACCCCTCGCCCGCTGCCTGTAAGTAACTGCTCTGTACCCCTTGCCCCGCTGCCTGTAAGTAACTACTCTGTACCCCTCGCCCGCTGCCTGTAAGTAACTGCTCTGTACCCCTCGCCCGCTGCCTGTAAGTAACTGCTCTGTACCCCTCGCCCGCTGCCTGTAAGTAACTGCTCTGTCCCCCTCGCCCGCTGCCTGTAAGTAACTGCTCTGTACCCCTCGCCCCGCTGCCTGTAAGTAACTGCTCTGTACCCCTCGCCCGCTGCCTGTAAGTAACTGCTCTGTACCCCTCGCCCGCTGCCTGTAAGTAACTGCTCTGTACCCCTCGCCCGCTGCCTGTAAGTAACTGCTCTGTACCCCTCGCCCGCTGCCTGTAAGTAACTGCTCTGTACCCCTCGCCCGCTGCCTGTAAGTAACTGCTCTGTACCCCTCGCCCGCTGCCTGTAAGTAACTGCTCTGTCCCCCTCGCCCGCTGCCTGTAAGTAACTGCTCTGTCCCCCTCGCCCGCTGCCTGTAAGTAACTGCTCTGTACCCCTCGCCCGCTGCCTGTAAGTAACTGCTCTGTCCCCCTCGCCCGCTGCCTGTAAGTAACTGCTCTGTCCCCCTCGCCCGCTGCCTGTAAGTAACTGCTCTGTACCTCTCGCCCGCTGCCTGTAAGTAACTGCTCTGTATCCCTCGCCTGCTGCCTGTAAGTAACTGCTCTGTCCCCCTCGCCCGCTGCCTGTAAGTAACTGCTCTGTACCCCTCGCCCGCTGCCTGTAAGTAACTGCTCTGTACCCCTCGCCCGCTGCCTGTAAGTAACTGCTCTTTACCCCTCGCCCGCTGCCTGTAAGTAACTGCTCTGTACCCCTTTGCCCGCTGCCTGTAAGTAACTGCTCTGTACCCCTCGCCCGCTGCCTGTAAGTAACTGCTCTGTACCCCTCGCCCGCTGCCTGTAAGTAACTGCTCTGTCCCCCTCACCCGCTGCCTGTAAGTAACTGCTCTGTCCCCCTCACCCGCTGCCTGTAAGTAACTGCTCTGTACCCCTCGCCCGCTGCCTGTAAGTAACTGCTCTGTACCCCTCGCCCCGCTGCCTGTAAGTAACTGCTCTGTACCCCTCGCCCCGCTGCCTGTAAGTTACTGCTCTGTACCCCTCGCCCCGCTGCCTGTAAGTAACTGCTCTGTACCCCTCGCCCCGCTGCCTGTAAGTAACTGCTCTGTCCCCCTCGCCCGCTGCCTGTAAGTAACTGCTCTGTCCCCCTCGCCCGCTGCCTGTAAGTAACTGCTCTGTACCTCTCGCCCGCTGCCTGTAAGTAACTGCTCTGTCCCCCTCACCCGCTGCCTGTAAGTAACTGCTCTGTACCCCTCGCCCGCTGCCTGTAAGTAACTGCTCTGTACCCCTCGCTCGCTGCCTGTAAGTAACTGCTCTGTACCCCTCGCCCGCTGCCTGTAAGTAACTGCTCTGTACCCCTCGCCCCGCTGCCTGTAAGTAACTGCTCTGTACCCCTCGCCCGCTGCCTGTAAGTAACTGCTCTGTACCCCTCGCCCGCTGCCTGTAAGTAACTGCTCTGTACCCCTCGCCCGCTGCCTGTAAGTTACTGCTCTGTACCCCTCGCCCGCTGCCTGTAAGTAACTGCTCTGTACCCCTCGCTCGCTGCCTGTAAGTAACTGCTCTGTACCCTTCGCCCGCTGCCTGTAACTGCTCTGTACCCCTCGCCCGCTGCCTGTAAGTAACTGCTCTGTACCCCTCGCCCGCTGCCTGTAAGTAACTGCTCTGTACCCCTCGCCCGCTGCCTGTAACTGCTCTGTACCCCTCGCTCGCTGCCTGTAAGTAACTGCTCTGTACCCCTCGCCCGCTGCCTGTAAGTAACTGCTCTGTACCCCTCGCCCCGCTGCCTGTAAGTAACTGCTCTGTACCCCTCGCCCGCTGCCTGTAAGTAACTGCTCTGTACCCCTCGCCCGCTGCCTGTAAGTAACTGCTCTGTACCCCTCGCCCGCTGCCTGTAAGTTACTGCTCTGTACCCCTCGCCCGCTGCCTGTAAGTAACTGCTCTGTACCCCTCGCTCGCTGCCTGTAAGTAACTGCTCTGTACCCCTCGCCCGCTGCCTGTAACTGCTCTGTACCCCTCGCCCGCTGCCTGTAAGTAACTGCTCTGTACCCCTCGCCCGCTGCCTGTAACTGCTCTGTACCCCTCGCCCCGCTGCCTGTAACTGCTCTGTACCTCTCGCCCGCTGCCTGTAAGTAACTGCTCTGTCCCCCTCACCCGCTGCCTGTAAGTAACTGCTCTGTACCCCTCGCCCCGCTGCCTGTAAGTAACTGCTCTGTACCCCTCGCCCGCTGCCTGTAAGTAACTGCTCTGTACCCCTCGCCCGCTGCCTGTAAGTAACTGCTCTGTACCCCTCGCCCGCTGCCTGTAAGTAACTGCTCTGTACCCCTCGCCCGCTGCCTGTAAGTAACTGCTCTGTCCCCCTCGCCCGCTGCCTGTAAGTTACTGCTCTGTACCCCTCGCCCGCTGCCTGTAAGTAACTGCTCTGTACCCCTCGCCCCGCTGCCTGTAAGTAACTGCTCTGTACCCCTCGCCCCGCTGCCTGTAAGTAACTGCTCTGTACCCCTCGCCCCGCTGCCTGTAAGTAACTGCTCTGTACCCCTCGCCCCGCTGCCTGTAAGTAACTGCTCTGTCCCCCTCGCCCCGCTGCCTGTAAGTTACTGCTCTGTCCCCCTCGCCCGCTGCCTGTAAGTAACTGCTCTGTACCCCTCGCCCGCTGCCTGTAAGTAACTGCTCTGTACCCCTCGCCCGCTGCCTGTAAGTAACTGCTCTGTCCCCCTCGCCCGCTGCCTGTAAGTAACTGCTCTGTCCCCCTCCCCCGCTGCCTGTAAGTAACTGCTCTGTACCCCTCGCCCGCTGCCTGTAAGTAACTGCTCTGTACCTCTCGCCCGCTGCCTGTAAGTAACTGCTCTGTACCCCTCGCCCGCTGCCTGTAAGTAACTGCTCTGTACCCCTCGCCCGCTGCCTGTAAGTAACTGCTCTTTACCCCTCGCCTGCTGCCTGTAAGTAACTGCTCTGTACCCCTCGCCCCGCTGCCTGTAAGTAACTGCTCTGTACCCCTCGCCCGCTGCCTGTAAGTAACTGCTCTGTACCCCTCGCCCGCTGCCTGTAAGTAACTGCTCTGTATCCCGCTGCCTGTAAGTAACTGCTCTGTACCCCTCGCCCGCTGCCTGTAAGTAACTGCTCTGTACCCCTCGCCCCGCTGCCTGTAAGTAACTGCTCTGTACCCCTCGCCCGCTGCCTGTAAGTAACTGCTCTGTACCCCTCGCCCCGCTGCCTGTAAGTAACTGCTCTGTACCCCTCGCCCGCTGCCTGTAAGTAACTGCTCTGTACCCCTCGCCCGCTGCCTGTAAGTAACTGCTCTGTACCCCTCGCCCCGCTGCCTGTAAGTAACTGCTCTGTACCCCTCGCCCGCTGCCTGTAAGTAACTGCTCTGTACCCCTCGCCCGCTGCCTGTAAGTAACTGCTCTGTACCTCTCGCCCGCTGCCTGTAAGTAACTGCTCTGTACCCCTCACCCGCTGCCTGTAAGTAACTGCTCTGTACCCCTCGCCCGCTGCCTGTAAGTAACTGCTCTGTACCCCTCGCCCGCTGCCTGTAAGTAACTGCTCTGTACCCCTCGCCCGCTGCCTGTAAGTAACTGCTCTGTCCCCCTCGCCCGCTGCCTGTAAGTAACTGCTCTGTACCCCGCTGCCTGTAAGTAACTGCTCTGTACCCCTCGCCCGCTGCCTGTAAGTAACTGCTCTGTACCCCTCGCCCGCTGCCTGTAAGTAACTGCTCTGTACCCCTCGCCCGCTGCCTGTAACTGCTCTGTACCCCTCGCCCGCTGCCTGTAAGTAACTGCTCTGTACCTCTCGCCCGCTGCCTGTAAGTAACTGCTCTGTACCCCGCGCCCGCTGCCTGTAAGTAACTGCTCTGTACCCCTCGCCCACTGCCTGTAAGTAACTGCTCTGTACCCCTCGCCCGCTGCCTGTAAGTAACTGCTCTGTACCCCTCGCCCGCTGCCTGTAAGTAACTGCTCTGTACCCCTCGCCCGCTGCCTGTAAGTAACTGCTCTGTACCCCGCTGCCTGTAAGTAACTGCTCTGTACCCCTCGCCCGCTGCCTGTAAGTAACTGCTCTGTCCCCCTCGCCCGCTGCCTGTAAGTAACTGCTCTGTACCCCTCGCCCCGCTGCCTGTAAGTAACTGCTCTGTACCCCTCGCCCGCTGCCTGTAAGTAACTGCTCTGTACCCCTCGCCCGCTGCCTGTAAGTAACTGCTCTGTACCCCTCGCCCGCTGCCTGTAAGTAACTGCTCTGTACCCCTCGCCCGCTGCCTGTAAGTAACTGCTCTGTCCCCCTCGCCCGCTGCCTGTAAGTAACTGCTCTGTACCCCTCGCCCGCTGCCTGTAAGTAACTGCTCTGTACCCCTCGCCCGCTGCCTGTTAGTAACTGCTCTGTACCCCTCGCCCGCTGCCTGTAAGTAACTGCTCTTTACCCCTCGCCCGCTGCCTGTAAGTAACTGCTCTGTACCCCTTTGCCCGCTGCCTGTAAGTAACTGCTCTGTACCCCTCGCCCGCTGCCTGTAAGTAACTGCTCTGTACCCCTCGCCCGCTGCCTGTAAGTAACTGCTCTGTCCCCCACACCCGCTGCCTGTAATTAACTGCTCTGTCCCCCTCACCCGCTGCCTGTAAGTAACTGCTCTGTACCCCTCGTCCGCTGCCTGTAAGTAACTGCTCTGTACCCCTCGCCCCGCTGCCTGTAAGTAACTGCTCTGTACCCCTCGCCCACTGCCTGTAAGTAACTGCTCTGTACCCCTCGCCCCGCTGCCTGTAAGTTACTGCTCTGTACCCCTCGCCCCGCTGCCTGTAAGTAACTGCTCTGTACCCCTCGCCCCGCTGCCTGTAAGTAACTGCTCTGTCCCCCTCGCCCGCTGCCTGTAAGTAACTGCTCTGTCCCCCTCGCCCGCTGCCTGTAAGTAACTGCTCTGTACCCCTCGCCCGCTGCCTGTAAGTAACTGCTCTGTACCCCTCGCCCGCTGCCTGTAAGTAACTGCTCTGTACCCCTCGCCCGCTGCCTGTAAGTAACTGCTCTGTACCCCTCGCCCGCTGCCTGTAAGTAACTGCTCTGTCCCCCTCGCCCGCTGCCTGTAAGTAACTGCTCTGTACCCCTCGCCCGCTGCCTGTAAGTAACTGCTCTGTACCCCTCGCCCGCTGCCTGTTAGTAACTGCTCTGTACCCCTCGCCCGCTGCCTGTAAGTAACTGCTCTTTACCCCTCGCCCGCTGCCTGTAAGTAACTGCTCTGTACCCCTTTGCCCGCTGCCTGTAAGTAACTGCTCTGTACCCCTCGCCCGCTGCCTGTAAGTAACTGCTCTGTACCCCTCGCCCGCTGCCTGTAAGTAACTGCTCTGTCCCCCACACCCGCTGCCTGTAATTAACTGCTCTGTCCCCCTCACCCGCTGCCTGTAAGTAACTGCTCTGTACCCCTCGTCCGCTGCCTGTAAGTAACTGCTCTGTACCCCTCGCCCCGCTGCCTGTAAGTAACTGCTCTGTACCCCTCGCCCACTGCCTGTAAGTAACTGCTCTGTACCCCTCGCCCGCTGCCTGTAAGTTACTGCTCTGTACCCCTCGCCCCGCTGCCTGTAAGTAACTGCTCTGTACCCCTCGCCCCGCTGCCTGTAAGTAACTGCTCTGTCCCCCTCGCCCGCTGCCTGTAAGTAACTGCTCTGTCCCCCTCGCCCGCTGCCTGTAAGTAACTGCTCTGTACCTCTCGCCCGCTGCCTGTAAGTAACTGCTCTGTATCCCTCGCCCGCTGCCTGTAAGTAACTGCTCTGTACCCCTCGCCCGCTGCCTGTAAGTAACTGCTCTGTACCCCTCGCCCGCTGCCTGTAAGTAACTGCTCTGTCCCCCTCGCCCGCTGCCTGTAAGTAACTGCTCTGTACCCCTCGCCCGCTGCCTGTAAGTAACTGCTCTGTACCCCTCGCCCGCTGCCTGTAAGTAACTGCTCTGTACCCCTCGCCCGCTGCCTGTAAGTAACTGCTCTGTACCCCTCGCCCGCTGCCTGTAAGTAACTGCTCTGTACCCCTCGCCCGCTGCCTGTAAGTAACTGCTCTGTACCCCTCGCCCCGCGGCCTGTAAGTAACTGCTCTGTACCCCTCGCCCGCTGCCTGTAAGTAACTGCTCTGTACCCCTCGCCCGCTGCCTGTAAGTAACTGCTCTGTACCCCTCGCCCCGCTGCCTGTAAGTAACTGCTCTGTACCCCTCGCCCGCTGCCTGTAAGTAACTGCTCTGTACCCCTCGCCCGCTGCCTGTAAGTAACTGCTCTGTACCCCTCGCCCGCTGCCTGTAAGTAACTGCTCTGTACCCCTCGCCCGCTGCCTGTAAGTAACTGCTCTGTACCCCTCGCCCGCTGCCTGTAAGTAACTGCTCTGTACCCCTCGCCCCGCTGCCTGTAAGTAACTGCTCTGTACCCCTCGCCCGCTGCCTGTAAGTAACTGCTCTGTACCCCTCGCCCGCTGCCTGTAAGTAACTGCTCTGTACCCCGCTGCCTGTAAGTAACTGCTCTGCCCCCCTCGCCCGCTGCCTGTAAGTAACTGCTCTGTACCCCTCGCCCGCTGCCTGTAAGTAACTGCTCTGTACCCCTCGCCCGCTGCCTGTAAGTAACTGCTCTGTACCCCTCGCCCGCTGCCTGTAAGTAACTGCTCTGTACCCCTCGCCCGCTGCCTGTAAGTAACTGCTCTGTCCCCCTCGCCCGCTGCCTGTAAGTAACTGCTCTGTACCCCTCGCCTGCTGCCTGTAAGTAACTGCTCTGTCCCCCTCGCCCGCTGCCTGTAAGTAACTGCTCTGTACCCCTCGCCCGCTGCCTGTAAGTAACTGCTCTGTACCCCTCGCCCGCTGCCTGTAAGTAACTGCTCTGTACCCCTCGCCCGCTGCCTGTAAGTAACTGCTCTGTACCCCTCGCCCGCTGCCTGTAAGTAACTGCTCTGTACCCCTCGCCCGCTGCCTGTAAGTAACTGCTCTGTACCCCTCGCCCGCTGCCTGTAAGTAACTGCTCTGTACCCCTCGACCCCTGCCTGTAAGTAACTGCTCTGTCCCCCTCGCCCCGCTGCCTGTAAGTAACTGCTCTGTACCCCTCGCCCGCTGCCTGTAAGTAACTGCTCTGTACCCCTCGCGGCTGCCTGTAAGTAACTGCTCTGTACCCCTCGCCCGCTGCCTGTAAGTAACTGCTCTGTACCCCTCGCCCGCTGCTTGTAAGTAACTGCTCTGTACCCCTCGCCCGCTGCCTGTAAGTAACTGCTCTGTACCCCTCGCCCGCTGCCTGTAAGTAACTGCTCTGTACCCCTCGCCCCGCTGCCTGTAAGTAACTGCTCTGTACCCCTCGCCCGCTGCCTGTAAGTAACTGCTCTGTACCCCTCGCCCGCTGCCTGTAAGTAACTGCTCTGTACCCCGCTGCCTGTAAGTAACTGCTCTGTACCCCTCGCCCGCTGCCTGTAAGTAACTGCTCTGTACCCCTCGCCCGCTGCCTGTAAGTAACTGCTCTGTACCCCTCGCCCGCTGCCTGTAAGTAACTGCTCTGTACCCCTCGCCCGCTGCCTGTAAGTAACTGCTCTGTACCCCTCGCCCGCTGCCTGTAAGTAACTGCTCTGTACCCCTCGCCCGCTGCCTGTAAGTAACTGCTCTGTACCCCTCGCCCGCTGCCTGTAAGTAACTGCTCTGTACCCCTCGCCCGCTGCCTGTAAGTAACTGCTCTGTACCCCTCGCCCGCTGCCTGTAAGTAACTGCTCTGTACCTCTCGCCCGCTGCCTGTAAGTAACTGCTCTGTACCCCTCGCCCGCTGCCTGTAAGTAACTGCTCTGTACCCCTCGCCCGCTGCCTGTAAGTAACTGCTCTGTCCCCCTCGCCCGCTGCCTGTAAGTAACTGCTCTGTCCCCCTCGCCCGCTGCCTGTAAGTAACTGCTCTGTACCCCTCGCCCACTGCCTGTAAGTAACTGCTCTGTACCCCTCGCCCGCTGCCTGTAAGTAACTGCTCTGTACCCCTCGCCCGCTGCCTGTAAGTAACTGCTCTGTACCCTTCGCCCGCTGCCTGTAAGTAACTGCTCTGTACCCCTCGCCCGCTGCCTGTAAGTAACTGCTCTGTACCCCTCGCCCGCTGCCTGTAAGTAACTGCTCTGTACCCCTCGCCCGCTGCCTGTAAGTAACTGCTCTGTACCCCGCTGCCTGTAAGTAACTGCCCTGTACCCCTCGCCCGCTGCCTGTAAGTAACTGCTCTGTACCCCTCGCCCGCTGCCTGTAAGTAACTGCTCTGTACCCCTCGCCCGCTGCCTGTAAGTAACTGCTCTGTACCCCTCGCCCGCTGCCTGTAAGTAACTGCTCTGTACCCCGCGCCCGCTGCCTGTAAGTAACTGCTCTGTACCCCTCGCCCGCTGCCTGTAAGTAACTGCTCTGTACCCCTCGCCCGCTGCCTGTAAGTAACTGCTCTGTCCCCCTCTGCCTGTAAGTAACTGCTCTGTACCCCTCGCCCGCTGCCTGTAAGTAACTGCTCTGTACCCCTCGCTCGCTGCCTGTAAGTAACTGCTCTGTCCCCCTCGCCCGCTGCCTGTAAGTAACTGCTCTGTACCCCTCGCCCGCTGCCTGTAAGTAACTTCTCTGTACCCCTCGCCCACTGCCTGTAAGTAACTGCACTGTACCCCTCGCCCGCTGCCTGTAAGTAACTGCTCTGTAACCCTCGCCCGCTGCCTGTAAGTAACTGCTCTGTACCCCTCGCCCGCTGCCTGTAAGTAACTGCTCTGTACCCCTCGCCCGCTGCCTGTAAGTAACTGCTCTGTACCCCTCGCCCGCTGCCTGTAAATAACTGCTCTGTACCCCTCGCCCGCTGCCTGTAAGTAACGGCTCTGTACCCCTCGCCCTGCTGCCTGTAAGTAACTGCTCTGTACCCCTCGCCCGCTGCCTGTAAGTAACTGCTCTGTACCCCTCGCCCGCTGCCTGTAAGTAACTGCTCTGTACCCCTCGCCCGCTGCCTGTAAATAACTGCTCTGTACCCCTCGCCCGCTGCCTGTAAGTAACTGCTCTGTACCCCTCGCCCGCTGCCTGTAAGTAACTGCTCTGTACCCCTCGCCCGCTGCCTGTAAGTAACTGCTCTGTACCCAGCGCCCGCTGCCTGTATGTAACTGCTCTGTACCCCTCGCCCGCTGCCTGTAAGTAACTGCTCTGTACCCCTCGCCCGCTGCCTGTAAGTAACTGCTCTGTACCCCTCGCCCGCTGCCTGTAAGTAACTGCTCTGTACCCCTCGCCCGCTGCCTGTAAGTAACTGCTCTGTACCCCTCGCCCTCTGCCTGTATGTAACTGCTCTGTACCCCTCGCCCGCTGCCTGTAACTGCTCTGTACCCCTCGCCCGCTGCCTGTAAGTAACTGCTCTGTACCCCTCGCCCGCTGCCTGTAAGTAACTGCTCTGTACCCCTCGCCCGCTGCCTGTAAGTAACTGCTCTGTACCCCTCGCCCGCTGCCTGTAAGTAACTGCTCTGTACCTCTCGCCCGCTGCCTGTAACTGCTCTGTACCCCTCGCCCGCTGCCTGTAAGTAACTGCTCTGTACCCCTCGCCCGCTGCCTGTAAGTAACTGCTCTGTACCCCTCGCCCGCTGCCTTTAAGTAACTGCTCTGTACCCCTCGCCCGCTGCCTGTAAGTAACTGCTCTGTACCCCTCGCCCGCTGCCTGTAAGTAACTGCTCTGTCCCCCTCGCCCGCTGCCTGTAACTGTTCTGTACCCCTCGCCCGCTGCCTGTAACTGTTCTGTACCCCTCGCCCGCTGCCTGTAAGTAACTGCTCTGTACCCCTCGCCCGCTGCCTGTAAGTAACTGCTCTGTACCCCTCGCCCGCTGCCTGTAAGTAACTGCTCTGTACCCCTCGCCCACTGCCTGTAAGTAACTGCTCTATCCCCCTCGCCCGCTGCCTGTAAGTAACTGCTCTGTACCCCTCGCCCGCTGCCTGTAAGTAACTGCTCTGTACCCCTCGCCCGCTGCCTGTAAGTAACTGCTCTGTACCCCTCGCCCGCTGCCTGTAAGTAACTGCTCTGTACCCCTCGCCCCGCTGCCTGTAAGTAACTGCTCTGTACCCCTCGCCCGCTGCCTGTAAGTAACTGCTCTGTACCCCTCGCCCGCTGCCTGTAAGTAACTGCTCTGTACCCCTCGCCCGCTGCCTGTAAGTAACTGCTCTGTACCCCTCGCCCGCTGCCTGTAAGTAACTGCTCTGTACCCCTCGCCCGCTGCCTGTAAGTAACTGCTCTGTACCCCTCGCCCGCTGCCTGTAAGTAACTGCTCTGTACTCCTCGCCCGCTGCCTGTAAGTAACTGCTCTGTCCCCCTCGCCCGCTGCCTGTAAGTAACTGCTCTGTACCCCTCGCCCGCTGCCTGTAAGTAACTGCTCTGTCCCCCTCGCCCGCTGCCTGTAAATAACTGCTCTGTACCCCTCGCCCGCTGCCTGTAAGTAACTGCTCTGTCCCCCTCGCCCGCTGCCTGTAAGTAACTGCTCTGTACCCCTCGCCCGCTGCCTGTAAGTAACTGCTCTGTACCCCTCGCCCGCTGCCTGTAAGTAACTGCCCTGTATCCCTCGCCCGCTGCCTGTAAGTAACTGCTCTGTACCCCTCGCCCCGCTGCCTGTAAGTAACTGCTCTGTACCCCTCGCCCGCTGCTTGTAAGTAACTGCTCTGTACCCCTCGGCCCGCTGCCTGTAAGTAACTGCCCTGTATCCCTCGCCCACTGCCTGTAAGTAACTGCTCTGTACCCCTCGCCCGCTGCCTGTAAGTAACTGCTCTGTACCTCTCGCCCGCTGCCTGTAAGTAACTGCTCTGTACCCCTCGCCCGCTGCCTGTAAGTAACTGCTCTGTACCCCTTGCCCCGCTGCCTGTAAGTAACTACTCTGTACCCCTCGCCCGCTGCCTGTAAGTAACTGCTCTGTACCCCTCGCCCGCTGCCTGTAAGTAACTGCTCTGTACCCCTCGCCCGCTGCCTGTAAGTAACTGCTCTGTCCCCCTCGCCCGCTGCCTGTAAGTAACTGCTCTGTACCCCTCGCCCCGCTGCCTGTAAGTAACTGCTCTGTACCCCTCGCCCGCTGCCTGTAAGTAACTGCTCTGTACCCCTCGCCCGCTGCCTGTAAGTAACTGCTCTGTACCCCTCGCCCGCTGCCTGTAAGTAACTGCTCTGTACCCCTCGCCCGCTGCCTGTAAGTAACTGCTCTGTACCCCTCGCCCGCTGCCTGTAAGTAACTGCTCTGTACCCCTCGCCCGCTGCCTGTAAGTAACTGCTCTGTCCCCCTCGCCCGCTGCCTGTAAGTAACTGCTCTGTCCCCCTCGCCCGCTGCCTGTAAGTAACTGCTCTGTACCCCTCGCCCGCTGCCTGTAAGTAACTGCTCTGTCCCCCTCGCCCGCTGCCTGTAAGTAACTGCTCTGTCCCCCTCGCCCGCTGCCTGTAAGTAACTGCTCTGTACCTCTCGCCCGCTGCCTGTAAGTAACTGCTCTGTATCCCTCGCCTGCTGCCTGTAAGTAACTGCTCTGTCCCCCTCGCCCGCTGCCTGTAAGTAACTGCTCTGTACCCCTCGCCCGCTGCCTGTAAGTAACTGCTCTGTACCCCTCGCCCGCTGCCTGTAAGTAACTGCTCTTTACCCCTCGCCCGCTGCCTGTAAGTAACTGCTCTGTACCCCTTTGCCCGCTGCCTGTAAGTAACTGCTCTGTACCCCTCGCCCGCTGCCTGTAAGTAACTGCTCTGTACCCCTCGCCCGCTGCCTGTAAGTAACTGCTCTGTCCCCCTCACCCGCTGCCTGTAAGTAACTGCTCTGTCCCCCTCACCCGCTGCCTGTAAGTAACTGCTCTGTACCCCTCGCCCGCTGCCTGTAAGTAACTGCTCTGTACCCCTCGCCCCGCTGCCTGTAAGTAACTGCTCTGTACCCCTCGCCCCGCTGCCTGTAAGTTACTGCTCTGTACCCCTCGCCCCGCTGCCTGTAAGTAACTGCTCTGTACCCCTCGCCCCGCTGCCTGTAAGTAACTGCTCTGTCCCCCTCGCCCGCTGCCTGTAAGTAACTGCTCTGTCCCCCTCGCCCGCTGCCTGTAAGTAACTGCTCTGTACCTCTCGCCCGCTGCCTGTAAGTAACTGCTCTGTCCCCCTCACCCGCTGCCTGTAAGTAACTGCTCTGTACCCCTCGCCCGCTGCCTGTAAGTAACTGCTCTGTACCCCTCGCTCGCTGCCTGTAAGTAACTGCTCTGTACCCCTCGCCCGCTGCCTGTAAGTAACTGCTCTGTACCCCTCGCCCCGCTGCCTGTAAGTAACTGCTCTGTACCCCTCGCCCGCTGCCTGTAAGTAACTGCTCTGTACCCCTCGCCCGCTGCCTGTAAGTAACTGCTCTGTACCCCTCGCCCGCTGCCTGTAAGTTACTGCTCTGTACCCCTCGCCCGCTGCCTGTAAGTAACTGCTCTGTACCCCTCGCTCGCTGCCTGTAAGTAACTGCTCTGTACCCTTCGCCCGCTGCCTGTAACTGCTCTGTACCCCTCGCCCGCTGCCTGTAAGTAACTGCTCTGTACCCCTCGCCCGCTGCCTGTAAGTAACTGCTCTGTACCCCTCGCCCGCTGCCTGTAACTGCTCTGTACCCCTCGCTCGCTGCCTGTAAGTAACTGCTCTGTACCCCTCGCCCGCTGCCTGTAAGTAACTGCTCTGTACCCCTCGCCCCGCTGCCTGTAAGTAACTGCTCTGTACCCCTCGCCCGCTGCCTGTAAGTAACTGCTCTGTACCCCTCGCCCGCTGCCTGTAAGTAACTGCTCTGTACCCCTCGCCCGCTGCCTGTAAGTTACTGCTCTGTACCCCTCGCCCGCTGCCTGTAAGTAACTGCTCTGTACCCCTCGCTCGCTGCCTGTAAGTAACTGCTCTGTACCCCTCGCCCGCTGCCTGTAACTGCTCTGTACCCCTCGCCCGCTGCCTGTAAGTAACTGCTCTGTACCCCTCGCCCGCTGCCTGTAACTGCTCTGTACCCCTCGCCCCGCTGCCTGTAACTGCTCTGTACCTCTCGCCCGCTGCCTGTAAGTAACTGCTCTGTCCCCCTCACCCGCTGCCTGTAAGTAACTGCTCTGTACCCCTCGCCCCGCTGCCTGTAAGTAACTGCTCTGTACCCCTCGCCCGCTGCCTGTAAGTAACTGCTCTGTACCCCTCGCCCGCTGCCTGTAAGTAACTGCTCTGTACCCCTCGCCCGCTGCCTGTAAGTAACTGCTCTGTACCCCTCGCCCGCTGCCTGTAAGTAACTGCTCTGTCCCCCTCGCCCGCTGCCTGTAAGTTACTGCTCTGTACCCCTCGCCCGCTGCCTGTAAGTAACTGCTCTGTACCCCTCGCCCCGCTGCCTGTAAGTAACTGCTCTGTACCCCTCGCCCCGCTGCCTGTAAGTAACTGCTCTGTACCCCTCGCCCCGCTGCCTGTAAGTAACTGCTCTGTACCCCTCGCCCCGCTGCCTGTAAGTAACTGCTCTGTCCCCCTCGCCCCGCTGCCTGTAAGTTACTGCTCTGTCCCCCTCGCCCGCTGCCTGTAAGTAACTGCTCTGTACCCCTCGCCCGCTGCCTGTAAGTAACTGCTCTGTACCCCTCGCCCGCTGCCTGTAAGTAACTGCTCTGTCCCCCTCGCCCGCTGCCTGTAAGTAACTGCTCTGTCCCCCTCCCCCGCTGCCTGTAAGTAACTGCTCTGTACCCCTCGCCCGCTGCCTGTAAGTAACTGCTCTGTACCTCTCGCCCGCTGCCTGTAAGTAACTGCTCTGTACCCCTCGCCCGCTGCCTGTAAGTAACTGCTCTGTACCCCTCGCCCGCTGCCTGTAAGTAACTGCTCTTTACCCCTCGCCTGCTGCCTGTAAGTAACTGCTCTGTACCCCTCGCCCCGCTGCCTGTAAGTAACTGCTCTGTACCCCTCGCCCGCTGCCTGTAAGTAACTGCTCTGTACCCCTCGCCCGCTGCCTGTAAGTAACTGCTCTGTATCCCGCTGCCTGTAAGTAACTGCTCTGTACCCCTCGCCCGCTGCCTGTAAGTAACTGCTCTGTACCCCTCGCCCCGCTGCCTGTAAGTAACTGCTCTGTACCCCTCGCCCGCTGCCTGTAAGTAACTGCTCTGTACCCCTCGCCCCGCTGCCTGTAAGTAACTGCTCTGTACCCCTCGCCCGCTGCCTGTAAGTAACTGCTCTGTACCCCTCGCCCGCTGCCTGTAAGTAACTGCTCTGTACCCCTCGCCCCGCTGCCTGTAAGTAACTGCTCTGTACCCCTCGCCCGCTGCCTGTAAGTAACTGCTCTGTACCCCTCGCCCGCTGCCTGTAAGTAACTGCTCTGTACCTCTCGCCCGCTGCCTGTAAGTAACTGCTCTGTACCCCTCACCCGCTGCCTGTAAGTAACTGCTCTGTACCCCTCGCCCGCTGCCTGTAAGTAACTGCTCTGTACCCCTCGCCCGCTGCCTGTAAGTAACTGCTCTGTACCCCTCGCCCGCTGCCTGTAAGTAACTGCTCTGTCCCCCTCGCCCGCTGCCTGTAAGTAACTGCTCTGTACCCCGCTGCCTGTAAGTAACTGCTCTGTACCCCTCGCCCGCTGCCTGTAAGTAACTGCTCTGTACCCCTCGCCCGCTGCCTGTAAGTAACTGCTCTGTACCCCTCGCCCGCTGCCTGTAACTGCTCTGTACCCCTCGCCCGCTGCCTGTAAGTAACTGCTCTGTACCTCTCGCCCGCTGCCTGTAAGTAACTGCTCTGTACCCCGCGCCCGCTGCCTGTAAGTAACTGCTCTGTACCCCTCGCCCACTGCCTGTAAGTAACTGCTCTGTACCCCTCGCCCGCTGCCTGTAAGTAACTGCTCTGTACCCCTCGCCCGCTGCCTGTAAGTAACTGCTCTGTACCCCTCGCCCGCTGCCTGTAAGTAACTGCTCTGTACCCCGCTGCCTGTAAGTAACTGCTCTGTACCCCTCGCCCGCTGCCTGTAAGTAACTGCTCTGTCCCCCTCGCCCGCTGCCTGTAAGTAACTGCTCTGTACCCCTCGCCCCGCTGCCTGTAAGTAACTGCTCTGTACCCCTCGCCCGCTGCCTGTAAGTAACTGCTCTGTACCCCTCGCCCGCTGCCTGTAAGTAACTGCTCTGTACCCCTCGCCCGCTGCCTGTAAGTAACTGCTCTGTACCCCTCGCCCGCTGCCTGTAAGTAACTGCTCTGTCCCCCTCGCCCGCTGCCTGTAAGTAACTGCTCTGTACCCCTCGCCCGCTGCCTGTAAGTAACTGCTCTGTACCCCTCGCCCGCTGCCTGTTAGTAACTGCTCTGTACCCCTCGCCCGCTGCCTGTAAGTAACTGCTCTTTACCCCTCGCCCGCTGCCTGTAAGTAACTGCTCTGTACCCCTTTGCCCGCTGCCTGTAAGTAACTGCTCTGTACCCCTCGCCCGCTGCCTGTAAGTAACTGCTCTGTACCCCTCGCCCGCTGCCTGTAAGTAACTGCTCTGTCCCCCACACCCGCTGCCTGTAATTAACTGCTCTGTCCCCCTCACCCGCTGCCTGTAAGTAACTGCTCTGTACCCCTCGTCCGCTGCCTGTAAGTAACTGCTCTGTACCCCTCGCCCCGCTGCCTGTAAGTAACTGCTCTGTACCCCTCGCCCACTGCCTGTAAGTAACTGCTCTGTACCCCTCGCCCCGCTGCCTGTAAGTAACTGCTCTGTACCCCTCGCCCCGCTGCCTGTAAGTAACTGCTCTGTACCCCTCGCCCCGCTGCCTGTAAGTAACTGCTCTGTCCCCCTCGCCCGCTGCCTGTAAGTAACTGCTCTGTCCCCCTCGCCCGCTGCCTGTAAGTAACTGCTCTGTACCCCTCGCCCGCTGCCTGTAAGTAACTGCTCTGTACCCCTCGCCCGCTGCCTGTAAGTAACTGCTCTGTACCCCTCGCCCGCTGCCTGTAAGTAACTGCTCTGTACCCCTCGCCCGCTGCCTGTAAGTAACTGCTCTGTCCCCCTCGCCCGCTGCCTGTAAGTAACTGCTCTGTACCCCTCGCCCGCTGCCTGTAAGTAACTGCTCTGTACCCCTCGCCCGCTGCCTGTTAGTAACTGCTCTGTACCCCTCGCCCGCTGCCTGTAAGTAACTGCTCTTTACCCCTCGCCCGCTGCCTGTAAGTAACTGCTCTGTACCCCTTTGCCCGCTGCCTGTAAGTAACTGCTCTGTACCCCTCGCCCGCTGCCTGTAAGTAACTGCTCTGTACCCCTCGCCCGCTGCCTGTAAGTAACTGCTCTGTCCCCCACACCCGCTGCCTGTAATTAACTGCTCTGTCCCCCTCACCCGCTGCCTGTAAGTAACTGCTCTGTACCCCTCGTCCGCTGCCTGTAAGTAACTGCTCTGTACCCCTCGCCCCGCTGCCTGTAAGTAACTGCTCTGTACCCCTCGCCCACTGCCTGTAAGTAACTGCTCTGTACCCCTCGCCCGCTGCCTGTAAGTTACTGCTCTGTACCCCTCGCCCCGCTGCCTGTAAGTAACTGCTCTGTACCCCTCGCCCCGCTGCCTGTAAGTAACTGCTCTGTCCCCCTCGCCCGCTGCCTGTAAGTAACTGCTCTGTCCCCCTCGCCCGCTGCCTGTAAGTAACTGCTCTGTACCTCTCGCCCGCTGCCTGTAAGTAACTGCTCTGTATCCCTCGCCCGCTGCCTGTAAGTAACTGCTCTGTACCCCTCGCCCGCTGCCTGTAAGTAACTGCTCTGTACCCCTCGCCCGCTGCCTGTAAGTAACTGCTCTGTCCCCCTCGCCCGCTGCCTGTAAGTAACTGCTCTGTACCCCTCGCCCGCTGCCTGTAAGTAACTGCTCTGTACCCCTCGCCCGCTGCCTGTAAGTAACTGCTCTGTACCCCTCGCCCGCTGCCTGTAAGTAACTGCTCTGTACCCCTCGCCCGCTGCCTGTAAGTAACTGCTCTGTACCCCTCGCCCGCTGCCTGTAAGTAACTGCTCTGTACCCCTCGCCCCGCGGCCTGTAAGTAACTGCTCTGTACCCCTCGCCCGCTGCCTGTAAGTAACTGCTCTGTACCCCTCGCCCGCTGCCTGTAAGTAACTGCTCTGTACCCCTCGCCCCGCTGCCTGTAAGTAACTGCTCTGTACCCCTCGCCCACTGCCTGTAAGTAACTGCTCTGTACCCCTCGCCCCGCTGCCTGTAAGTTACTGCTCTGTACCCCTCGCCCCGCTGCCTGTAAGTAACTGCTCTGTACCCCTCGCCCCGCTGCCTGTAAGTAACTGCTCTGTCCCCCTCGCCCGCTGCCTGTAAGTAACTGCTCTGTCCCCCTCGCCCGCTGCCTGTAAGTAACTGCTCTGTACCTCTCGCCCGCTGCCTGTAAGTAACTGCTCTGTATCCCTCGCCCGCTGCCTGTAAGTAACTGCTCTGTACCCCTCGCCCGCTGCCTGTAAGTAACTGCTCTGTACCCCTCGCCCGCTGCCTGTAAGTAACTGCTCTGTCCCCCTCGCCCGCTGCCTGTAAGTAACTGCTCTGTACCCCTCGCCCGCTGCCTGTAAGTAACTGCTCTGTACCCCTCGCCCGCTGCCTGTAAGTAACTGCTCTGTACCCCTCGCCCGCTGCCTGTAAGTAACTGCTCTGTCCCCCTCGCCCGCTGCCTGTAAGTAACTGCTCTGTACCCCTCGCCCCGCTGCCTGTAAGTAACTGCTCTGTACCCCGCTGCCTGTAAGTAACTGCTCTGTACCCCTCGCCCGCTGCTTGTAAGTAACTGCTCTGTACCCCTCGCCCGCTGCCTGTAAGTAACTGCTCTGTACCCCTCGCCCGCTGCCTGTAAGTAACTGCTCTGTATCCCTCGCCCGCTGCCTGTAAGTAACTGCTCTGTACCCCGCTGCCTGTAAGTAACTGCTCTGTACCCCTCGCCCGCTGCTTGTAAGTAACTGCTCTGTACCCCTCGCCCGCTGCCTGTAAGTAACTGCTCTGTACCCCTCGCCCGCTGCCTGTAAGTAACTGCTCTGTATCCCTCGCCCGCTGCCTGTAAGTAACTGCTCTGTACCCCGCTGCCTGTAAGTAACTGCTCTGTACCCCTCGCCCGCTGCCTGTAAGTAACTGCTCTGTACCCCTCGCCCCGCTGCCTGTAAGTTACTGCTCTGTCCCCCTCACCCGCTGCCTGTAAGTAACTGCTCTGTACCCCTCGCCCCGCTGCCTGTAAGTAACTGCTCTGTACCCCTCGCCCGCTGCCTGTAAGTAACTGCTCTGTACCCCTCGCCCGCTGCCTGTAAGTAACTGCTCTGTCCCCCTCGCCCGCTGCCTGTAAGTTACTGCTCTGTACCCCTCGCCCGCTGCCTGTAAGTAACTGCTCTGTACCCCTCGCTCGCTGCCTGTAAGTAACTGCTCTGTACCCCTCGCCCGCTGCCTGTAACTGCTCTGTACCCCTCGCCCGCTGCCTGTAAGTAACTGCTCTGTACCCCTCGCCCGCTGCCTGTAACTGCTCTGTACCCCTCGCCCGCTGCCTGTAAGTAACTGCTCTGTACCCCTCGCCCGCTGCCTGTAAGTAACTGCTCTGTCCCCCTCGCCCGCTGCCTGTAAGTAACTGCTCTGTACCCCGCTGCCTGTAAGTAACTGCTCTGTACCCCTCGCCCCGCTGCCTGTAAGTAACTGCTCTGTCCCCCTCGCCCCGCTGCCTGTAAGTTACTGCTCTGTCCCCCTCGCCCGCTGCCTGTAAGTAACTGCTCTGTACCCCTCGCCCGCTGCCTGTAAGTAACTGCTCTGTACCCCTCGCCCGCTGCCTGTAAGTAACTGCTCTGTACCTCTCGCCCGCTGCCTGTAAGTAACTGCTCTGTACCCCTCGCCCGCTGCCTGTAAGTAACTGCTCTGTACCCCTCGCCCGCTGCCTGTAAGTAACTGCTCTTTACCCCTCGCCTGCTGCCTGTAAGTAACTGCTCTGTCCCCCTCGCCCGCTGCCTGTAAGTAACTGCTCTGTACCCCTCGCCCGCTGCCTGTAAGTAACTGCTCTGTCCCCCTCGCCCGCTGCCTGTAAGTAACTGCTCTTTACCCCTCGCCTGCTGCATGTAAGTAACTGCTCTGTACCCCTCGCCCCGCTGCCTGTAAGTAACTGCTCTGTACCCCTCGCCCGCTGCCTGTAAGTAACTGCTCTGTACCCCTCGCCCGCTGCCTGTAAGTAACTGCTCTGTATCCCGCTGCCTGTAAGTAACTGCTCTGTACCCCTCGCCCGCTGCCTGTAAGTAACTGCTCTGTACCCCTCGCCCGCTGCCTGTAAGTAACTGCTCTGTATCCCTCGCCCGCTGCCTGTAAGTAACTGCTCTGTACCCCTCGCCTGCTGCCTGTAAGTAACTGCTCTGTACCCCTCGCCCCGCTGCCTGTAAGTAACTGCTCTGTACCCCTCGCCCGCTGCCTGTAAGTAACTGCTCTGTACCCCTCGCCCCGCTGCCTGTAAGTAACTGCTCTGTACCCCTCGCCCGCTGCCTGTAAGTAACTGCTCTGTACCCCTCGCCCGCTGCCTGTAAGTAACTGCTCTGAACCTCTCGCCCGCTGCCTGTAAGTAACTGCTCTGTACCCCTCGCCCGCTGCCTGTAAGTAACTGCTCTGTACCCCTCGCCCGCTGCCTGTAAGTAACTGCTCTGTACCCCTCGCCCGCTGCCTGTAAGTAACTGCTCTGTACCCCTCGCCCGCTGCCTGTAAGTAACTGCTCTGTCCCCCTCGCCCGCTGCCTGTAAGTAACTGCTCTGTACCCCGCTGCCGGTAAGTAACTGCTCTGTACCCCTCGCCCGCTGCCTGTAAGTAACTGCTCTGTACCCCTCGCCCGCTTCCTGTAAGTAACTGCTCTGTACCCCTCGCCCGCTGCCTGTAACTGCTCTGTACCCCTCGCCCGCTGCCTGTAAGTAACTGCTCTGTACCTCTCGCCCGCTGCCTGTAAGTAACTGCTCTGTACCTCTCGCCCGCTGCCTGTAAGTAACTGCTCTGTACCCCGCGCCGGCTGCCTGTAAGTAACTGCTCTGTACCCCTCGCCCGCTGCCTGTAAGTAACTGCTCTGTACCCCTCGCCCGCTGCCAGTAAGTAACTGCTCTGTACCCCTCGCCCGCTGCCTGTAAGTAACTGCTCTGTACCCCTTGCCCGCTGCCTGTAAGTAACTGCTCTGTACCCCTCGCCCGCTGCCTGTAAGTAACTGCTCTGTACCCCGCTGCCTGTAAGTAACTGCTCTGTACCCCTCGCCCGCTGCCTGTAAGTAACTGCTCTGTACCCCTCGCCCGCTGCCTGTAAGTAACTGCTCTGTACCCCTCGCCCGCTGCCTGTAAGTAACTGCTCTGTCCCCCTCGCCCGCTGCCTGTAAGTAACTGCTCTGTCCCCCTCGCCCGCTGCCTGTAACTGCTCTGTACCCCTCGCCCGCTGCCTGTAAGTAACTGCTCTGTACCTCTCGCCCGCTGCCTGTAAGTAACTGCTCTGTACCCCTCGCCCGCTGCCTGTAAGTAACTGCTCTGTACCCCCTCGCCCGCTGCCTGTAAGTAACTGCTCTGTACCCCGCTGCCTGTAAGTAACTGCTCTGTACCCCGCGCCCGCTGCCTGTAAGTAACTGCTCTGTACCCCTCGCCCGCTGCCTGTAAGTAACTGCTCTGTCCCCCTCGCCCGCTGCCTGTAACTGCTCTGTACCCCTCGCCCGCTGCCTGTAAGTAACTGCTCTGTACCCCTCGCCCGCTGCCTGTAAGTAACTGCTCTGTACCCCGCGCCCGCTGCCTGTAAGTAACTGCTCTGTACCCCTCGCCCGCTGCCTGTAAGTAACTGCTCTGTACCCCGCTGCCTGTAAGTAACTGCTCTGTACCCCTCGCCCACTGCCTGTAAGTAACTGCTCTGTACCTTTCGCCCGCTGCCTGTAAGTAACTGCTCTGTACCCCTCGCCCGCTGCCTGTAAGTAACTGCTCTGTCCCCCTCGCCCGCTGCCTGTAAGTAACTGCTCTGTCTCCCTCGCCCGCTGCCTGTAAAAAACTGCTCTGTACCCCTCGCTCGCTGCCTGTAAGTAACTGCTCTGTACCCCTCGCCCGCTGCCTGTAAATAACTGCTCTGTACCCCACGCCCGCTGCCTGTATGTAACTGCTCTGTACCCCTCGCCCGCTGCCTGTATGTAACTGCTCTGTACCCCTCGCCCGCTGCCTGTAACTGTTCTGTACCCCTCGCCCGCTGCCTGTAAGTAACTGCTCTGTACCCCGCTGCCTGTAAGTAACTGCTCTGTACCCCTCGCCCGCTGCCTGTAAGTAACTGCTCTGTACCCCTCGCCCGCTGCCTGTAAGTAACTGCTCTGTCCCCCTCGCCCGCTGCCTGTAAGTAACTGCTCTGTACCCCTCGCCCGCTGCCTGTAAGTAACTGCTCTGTCCCCCTCGCCTGCTGCCTGTAAGTTACTGCTCTGTACCCCTCGCCCGCTGCCTGTAAGTAACTGCTCTGTACCCCTCGCCCGCTGCCTGTAAGTAACTGCTCTGTACCCCTCGCCCGCTGCCTGTAAGTAACTGCTCTGTACCTCTCGCCCGCTGCCTGTAAGTAACTGCTCTGTACCCCGCGCCCGCTGCCTGTAAGTAACTGCTCTGTACCCCTCGCCCGCTGCCTGTAAGTAACTGCTCTGTACCCCGCTGCCTGTAAGTAACTGCTCTGTGCCCCTCGCCCACTGCCTGTAAGTAACTGCTCTGTACCCCTCGCCCGCTGCCTGTAAGTAACTGCTCTGTACCCCTCGCCCGCTGCCTGTAAGTAACTGCTCTGTCCCCCTCGCCCGCTGCCTGTAAGTAACTGCTCTGTCCCCCTCGCCCGCTGCCTGTAAATAACTGCTCTGTACCCCTCGCTCGCTGCCTGTAAGTAACTGCTCTGTACCCCTCGCCCGCTGCCTGTAAATAACTGCTCTGTACCCCGCGCCCGCTGCCTGTATGTAACTGCTCTGTACCCCTCGCCCGCTGCCTGTATGTAACTGCTCTGTACCCCTCGCCCGCTGCCTGTAACTGTTCTGTACCCCTCGCCCGCTGCCTGTAAGTAACTGCTCTGTACCCCGCTGCCTGTAAGTAACTGCTCTGTACCCCTCGCCCGCTGCCAGTAAGTAACTGCTCTGTACCCCTCGCCCGCTGCCTGTAAGTAACTGCTCTGTCCCCCTCACCTGCTGCCTGTAAGTTACTGCTCTGTACCCCTCGCCCGCTGCCTGTAAGTAACTGCTCTGTACCCCTCGCCCGCTGCCTGTAAGTAACTGCTCTGTACCCCTCGCCCCGCTGCCTGTAAGTAACTGCTCTGTACCCCTCGCCCGCTGCCTGTAAGTAACTGCTCTGTACCCCTCGCCCGCTGCCTGTAAGTAACTGCTCTGTACCCCTCGCCCGCTGCCTGTAAGTAACTGCTCTGTCCCCCTCACCTGCTGCCTGTAAGTTACTGCTCTGTACCCCTCGCCCGCTGCCTGTAAGTAACTGCTCTGTACCCCTCGCCCGCTGCCTGTAAGTAACTGCTCTGTACCCCTCGCCCGCTGCCTGTAAGTAACTGCTCTGTACCCCTCGCCCGCTGCCTGTAAGTAACTGCTCTGTCCCCCTCGCCCGCTGCCTGTAAGTAACTGCTCTGTCCCCCTCGCCTGCTGCCTGTAAGTTACTGCTCTGTACCCCTCGCCCCGCTGCCTGTAAGTAACTGCTCTGTACCCCTCGCCCCGCTGCCTGTAAGTGACTGCTCTGTACCCCTCGCCCGCTGCCTGTAAGTAACTGCTCTGTACCCCTCGCCCGCTGCCTGTAAGTAACTGCTCTGTACCCCGCGCCCACTGCCTGTAAGTAACTGCTATGTACCTCTCGCCCGCTGCCTGTAAGTTACTGCTCTGTACCCCTCGCCCGCTGCCTGTAAGTAACTGCTCTGTACCCCTCGCCCGCTGCCTGTAAGTAACTGCTCTGTACCCCTCGCCCGCTGCCTGTAAGTAACTGCTCTGTACCCCTCGCCCGCTGCCTGTAAGTAACTGCTCTGTCCCCCTCGCCCGCTGCCTGTAAGTAACTGCTCTGTACCCCGCTGCCTGTAAGTAACTGCTCTGTACCCCTCGCCCGCTGCCTGTAAGTAACTGCTCTGTACCCCTCGCCCGCTGCCTGTAAGTAACTGCTCTGTACCCCTCGCCCGCTGCCTGTAACTGCTCTGTACCCCTCGCCCGCTGCCTGTAAGTAACTGCTCTGTACCTCTCGCCCGCTGCCTGTAAGTAACTGCTCTGTACCCCGCGCCGGCTGCCTGTAAGTAACTGCTCTGTACCCCTCGCCCGCTGCCTGTAAGTAACTGCTCTGTACCCCTCGCCCGCTGCCAGTAAGTAACTGCTCTGTACCCCTCGCCCGCTGCCTGTAAGTAACTGCTCTGTACCCCTCGCCCGCTGCCTGTAAGTAACTGCTCTGTACCCCGCTGCCTGTAAGTAACTGCTCTGTACCCCTCGCCCGCTGCCTGTAAGTAACTGCTCTGTACCCCTCGCCCGCTGCCTGTAAGTAACTGCTCTGTACCCCTCGCCCGCTGCCTGTAAGTAACTGCTCTGTACCCCGCTGCCTGTAAGTAACTGCTCTGTACCCCTCGCCCGCTGCCTGTAAGTAACTGCTCTGTACCCCTCGCCCGCTGCCTGTAAGTAACTGCTCTGTACCCCTCGCCCGCTGCCTGTAAGTAACTGCTCTGTCCCCCTCGCCCGCTGCCTGTAAGTAACTGCTCTGTCCCCCTCGCCCGCTGCCTGTAACTGCTCTGTACCCCTCGCCCGCTGCCTGTAAGTAACTGCTCTGTACCTCTCGCCCGCTGCCTGTTAGTAACTACTCTGTACCCCGCTGCCTGTAAGTAACTGCTCTGTACCCCGCGCCCGCTGCCTGTAAGTAACTGCTCTGTACCCCTCGCCCGCTGCCTGTAAGTAACTGCTCTGTCCCCCTCGCCCGCTGCCTGTAACTGCTCTGTACCCCTCGCCCGCTGCCTGTAAGTAACTGCTCTGTACCTCTCGCCCGCTGCCTGTAAGTAACTGCTCTGTACCCCGCGCCCGCTGCCTGTAAGTAACTGCTCTGTACCCCTCGCCCGCTGCCTGTAAGTAACTGCTCTGTACCCCGCTGCCTGTAAGTAACTGCTCTGTACCCCTCGCCCACTGCCTGTAAGTAACTGCTCTGTACCCCTCGCCCGCTGCCTGTAAGTAACTGCTCTGTACCCCTCGCCCGCTGCCTGTAAGTAACTGCTCTGTCCCCCTCGCCCGCTGCCTGTAAGTAACTGCTCTGTCTCCCTCGCCCGCTGCCTGTAAATAACTGCTCTGTACCCCTCGCTCGCTGCCTGTAAGTAACTGCTCTGTACCCCTCGCCCGCTGCCTGTAAATAACTGCTCTGTACTCCACGCCCGCTGCCTGTATGTAACTGCTCTGTACCCCTCGCCCGCTGCCTGTATGTAACTGCTCTGTACCCCTCGCCCGCTGCCTGTAACTGTTCTGTACCCCTCGCCCGCTGCCTGTAAGTAACTGCTCTGTACCCCGCTGCCTGTAAGTAACTGCTCTGTACCCCTCGCCCGCTGCCTGTAAGTAACTGCTCTGTACCCCTCGCCCGCTGCCTGTAAGTAACTGCTCTGTCCCCCTCGCCCGCTGCCTGTAAGTAACTGCTCTGTACCCCTCGCCCGCTGCCTGTAAGTAACTGCTCTGTACCCCTCGCCCGCTGCCTGTAAGTAACTGCTCTGTCCCCCTCGCCTGCTGCCTGTAAGTTACTGCTCTGTACCCCTCGCCCGCTGCCTGTAAGTAACTGCTCTGTACCCCTCGCCCGCTGCCTGTAAGTAACTGCTCTGTACCCCTCGCCCGCTGCCTGTAAGTAACTGCTCTGTACCTCTCGCCCGCTGCCTGTAAGTAACTGCTCTGTACCCCGCGCCCGCTGCCTGTAAGTAACTGCTCTGTACCCCTCGCCCGCTGCCTGTAAGTAACTGCTCTGTACCCCTCGCCCGCTGCCTGTAAGTAACTGCTCTGTACCCCTCGCCCGCTGCCTGTAAGTAACTGCTCTGTGCCCCTCGCCCACTGCCTGTAAGTAACTGCTCTGTACCCCTCGCCCGCTGCCTGTAAGTAACTGCTCTGTACCCCTCGCCCGCTGCCTGTAAGTAACTGCTCTGTCCCCCTCGCCCGCTGCCTGTAAGTAACTGCTCTGTCCCCCTCGCCCGCTGCCTGTAAATAACTGCTCTGTACCCCTCGCTCGCTGCCTGTAAGTAACTGCTCTGTACCCCTCGCCCGCTGCCTGTAAATAACTGCTCTGTACCCCGCGCCCGCTGCCTGTATGTAACTGCTCTGTACCCCTCGCCCGCTGCCTGTATGTAACTGCTCTGTACCCCTCGCCCGCTGCCTGTAACTGTTCTGTACCCCTCGCCCGCTGCCTGTAAGTAACTGCTCTGTACCCCGCTGCCTGTAAGTAACTGCTCTGTACCCCTCGCCCGCTGCCAGTAAGTAACTGCTCTGTACCCCTCGCTCGCTGCCTGTAAGTAACTGCTCTGTCCCCCTCGCCTGCTGCCTGTAAGTTACTGCTCTGTACCCCTCGCCCCGCTGCCTGTAAGTAACTGCTCTGTACCCCTCGCCCCGCTGCCTGTAAGTTACTGCTCTGTACCCCTCGCCCGCTGCCTGTAAGTAACTGCTCTGCACCCCTCGCCCGCTGCCTGTAAGTAACTGCTCTGTACCCCGCGCCCACTGCCTGTAAGTAACTGCTCTATCCCCCTCGCCCGCTGCCTGTAAGTAACTGCTCTGTACCCCTCGCCCCGATGCCTGTAAGTAACTGCTCTGTACCCCTCGCCCCGCTGCCTGTAAGTAACTGCTCTGTACCCCTCGCCCGCTGCCTGTAAGTAACTGCTCTGTACCCCTCGCCCGCTGCCTGTAAGTAACTGCTCTGTACCCCTCGCCCGCTGCCTGTAAGTAACTGCCCTGTACCCCGCGCCCGCTGCCTGTAAGTAACTGCTCTGTACCCCTCGCCTGCTGCCTGTAAGTAACTGCTCTGTACCCCTCGCCCGCTGCCTGTAAGTAACTGCTCTGTACCCCTCGCCTGCTGCCTGTAAGTAACTGCTCTGTACCCCTCGCCCGCTGCCTGTAAGTAACTGCTCTGTACCCCTCGCCCGCTGCCTGTAAGTAACTGCTCTGTACCCCTTGCCCGCTGCCTGTAACTGCCCTGTACCCCGCGCCCGCTGCCTGTATGTAACTGCTCTGTACCCCTCGCCTGCTGCCTGTAAGTAACTGCTCTTTACCCCTCGCCCGCTGCCTGTAAGTAACTGCTCTGTACCCCTCGCCCGCTGCATGTAACTGCTCTGTACCCCTCGCCCGCTGCCTGTAAGTAACTGCTCTGTACCCCTCGCCCGCTGCCTGTAAGTAACTGCTCTGTACCCCTCGCCCGCTGCCTGTAACTGCTCTGTACCCCTCGCCCCGCTGCCTGTAAGTAACTGCTCTGTACCCCTCGCCCCACTGCCTGTAAGTAACTGCTCTGTACCCCGCTGCCTGTAAGTAACTGCTCTGTACCCCTCGCCCCGCTGCCTGTAAGTAACTGCTCTGTACCCCTCGCCCGCTGCCTGTAAGTAACTGCTCTGTATCCCGCTGCCTGTAAGTAACTGCTCTGTACCCCTCGCCCGCTGCCTGTAAGTAACTGCTCTGTACCCCTCGCCCGCTGCCTGTAAGTAACTGCTCTGTACCCCTCGCCCGCTGCCTGTAAGTAACTGCTCTGTACCCCTCGCCCGCTGCCTGTAAGTAACTGCTCTGTACCCCTCGCTCGCTGCCTGTAAGTAACTGCTCTGTACCCCTCGCCCGCTGCCTGTAAGTAACTGCTCTGTACCCCTCGCCCACTGCCTGTAAGTAACTGCTCTGTACCCCTCGCCCGCTGCCTGTAAGTAACTGCTCTGTCCCCCTCGCCCGCTGCCTGTAAGTAACTGCTCTGTACCCCTCGCCCGCTGCCTGTAAGTAACTGCTCTGTACCCCTCGCCCGCTGCCTGTAAGTTACTACTCTGTCCCCCTCGCCCGCTGCCTGTAAGTAACTGCTCTGTACCCCTCGCCCGCTGCCTGTAAGTAACTGCTCTGTCCCCCACACCCGCTGCCTGTAATTAACTGCTCTGTCCCCCTCACCCGCTGCCTGTAAGTAACTGCTCTGTACCCCTCGCCCGCTGCCTGTAAGTAACTGCTCTGTACCCCTCGCCCCGCTGCCTGTAAGTAACTGCTCTGTACCCCTCGCCCACTGCCTGTAAGTAACTGCTCTGTACCCCTCGCCCCGCTGCCTGTAAGTTATTGCTCTGTACCCCTCGCCCCGCTGCCTGTAAGTAACTGCTCTGTACCCCTCGCCCCGCTGCCTGTAAGTAACTGCTCTGTCCCCCTCGCCCGCTGCCTGTAAGTAACTGCTCTGTCCCCCTCGCCCGCTGCCTGTAAGTAACTGCTCTGTACCTCTCGCCCGCTGCCTGTAAGTAACTGCTCTGTATCCCTCGCCCGCTGCCTGTAAGTAACTGCTCTGTACCCCTCGCCCGCTGCCTGTAAGTAACTGCTCTGTACCCCTCGCCCGCTGCCTGTAAGTAACTGCTCTGTCCCCCTCGCCCGCTGCCTGTAAGTAACTGCTCTGTACCCCTCGCCCGCTGCCTGTAAGTAACTGCTCTGTACCCCTCGCCCGCTGCCTGTAAGTAACTGCTCTGTACCCCTCGCCCGCTGCCTGTAAGTAACTGCTCTGTCCCCCTCGCCCGCTGCCTGTAAGTAACTGCTCTGTACCCCTCGCCCCGCTGCCTGTAAGTAACTGCTCTGTACCCCGCTGCCTGTAAGTAACTGCTCTGTACCCCTCGCCCGCTGCTTGTAAGTAACTGCTCTGTACCCCTCGCCCGCTGCCTGTAAGTAACTGCTCTGTACCCCTCGCCCGCTGCCTGTAAGTATCTGCTCTGTATCCCTCGCCCGCTGCCTGTAAGTAACTGCTCTGTACCCCGCTGCCTGTAAGTAACTGCTCTGTACCCCTCGCCCGCTGCTTGTAAGTAACTGCTCTGTACCCCTCGCCCGCTGCCTGTAAGTAACTGCTCTGTACCCCTCGCCCGCTGCCTGTAAGTAACTGCTCTGTATCCCTCGCCCGCTGCCTGTAAGTAACTGCTCTGTACCCCGCTGCCTGTAAGTAACTGCTCTGTACCCCTCGCCCGCTGCCTGTAAGTAACTGCTCTGTACCCCTCGCCCCGCTGCCTGTAAGTTACTGCTCTGTCCCCCTCACCCGCTGCCTGTAAGTAACTGCTCTGTACCCCTCGCCCCGCTGCCTGTAAGTAACTGCTCTGTACCCCTCGCCCGCTGCCTGTAAGTAACTGCTCTGTACCCCTCGCCCGCTGCCTGTAAGTAACTGCTCTGTCCCCCTCGCCCGCTGCCTGTAAGTTACTGCTCTGTACCCCTCGCCCGCTGCCTGTAAGTAACTGCTCTGTACCCCTCGCTCGCTGCCTGTAAGTAACTGCTCTGTACCCCTCGCCCGCTGCCTGTAACTGCTCTGTACCCCTCGCCCGCTGCCTGTAAGTAACTGCTCTGTACCCCTCGCCCGCTGCCTGTAACTGCTCTGTACCCCTCGCCCGCTGCCTGTAAGTAACTGCTCTGTACCCCTCGCCCGCTGCCTGTAAGTAACTGCTCTGTCCCCCTCGCCCGCTGCCTGTAAGTTACTGCTCTGTACCCCTCGCCCGCTGCCTGTAAGTAACTGCTCTGTACCCCTCGCCCCGCTGCCTGTAAGTAACTGCTCTGTACCCCTCGCCCCGCTGCCTGTAAGTAACTGCTCTGTCCCCCTCGCCCGCTGCCTGTAAGTTACTGCTCTGTCCTCCTCGCCCGCTGCCTGTAAGTAACTGCTCTGTACCCCTCGCCCGCTGCCTGTAAGTAACTGCTCTGTACCCCTCGCCCGCTGCCTGTAAGTAACTGCTCTGTACCTCTCGCCCGCTGCCTGTAAGTAACTGCTCTGTACCCCTCGCCCGCTGCCTGTAAGTAACTGCTCTGTACCCCTCGCCCGCTGCCTGTAAGTAACTGCTCTTTACCCCTCGCCTGCTGCCTGTAAGTAACTGCTCTGTCCCCCTCGCCCGCTGCCTGTAAGTAACTGCTCTGTACCCCGCTGCCTGTAAGTAACTGCTCTGTACCCCTCGCCCGCTGCCTGTAAGTAACTGCTCTGTACCCCTCGCCCGCTGCCTGTAAGTAACTGCTCTGTACCCCTCGCCCGCTGCCTGTAACTGCTCTGTACCCCTCGCCCGCTGCCTGTAAGTAACTGCTCTGTACCTCTCGCCCGCTGCCTGTAAGTAACTGCTCTGTACCCCGCGCCGGCTGCCTGTAAGTAACTGCTCTGTACCCCTCGCCCGCTGCCTGTAAGTAACTGCTCTGTACCCCTCGCCCGCTGCCAGTAAGTAACTGCTCTGTACCCCTCGCCCGCTGCCTGTAAGTAACTGCTCTGTACCCCTCGCCCGCTGCCTGTAAGTAACTGCTCTGTACCCCGCTGCCTGTAAGTAACTGCTCTGTACCCCTCGCCCGCTGCCTGTAAGTAACTGCTCTGTACCCCTCGCCCGCTGCCTGTAAGTAACTGCTCTGTACCCCTCGCCCGCTGCCTGTAAGTAACTGCTCTGTACCCCGCTGCCTGTAAGTAACTGCTCTGTACCCCTCGCCCGCTGCCTGTAAGTAACTGCTCTGTACCCCTCGCCCGCTGCCTGTAAGTAACTGCTCTGTACCCCTCGCCCGCTGCCTGTAAGTAACTGCTCTGTCCCCCTCGCCCGCTGCCTGTAAGTAACTGCTCTGTCCCCCTCGCCCGCTGCCTGTAACTGCTCTGTACCCCTCGCCCGCTGCCTGTAAGTAACTGCTCTGTACCTCTCGCCCGCTGCCTGTTAGTAACTACTCTGTACCCCGCTGCCTGTAAGTAACTGCTCTGTACCCCGCGCCCGCTGCCTGTAAGTAACTGCTCTGTACCCCTCGCCCGCTGCCTGTAAGTAACTGCTCTGTCCCCCTCGCCCGCTGCCTGTAACTGCTCTGTACCCCTCGCCCGCTGCCTGTAAGTAACTGCTCTGTACCTCTCGCCCGCTGCCTGTAAGTAACTGCTCTGTACCCCGCGCCCGCTGCCTGTAAGTAACTGCTCTGTACCCCTCGCCCGCTGCCTGTAAGTAACTGCTCTGTACCCCGCTGCCTGTAAGTAACTGCTCTGTACCCCTCGCCCACTGCCTGTAAGTAACTGCTCTGTACCCCTCGCCCGCTGCCTGTAAGTAACTGCTCTGTACCCCTCGCCCGCTGCCTGTAAGTAACTGCTCTGTCCCCCTCGCCCGCTGCCTGTAAGTAACTGCTCTGTCTCCCTCGCCCGCTGCCTGTAAATAACTGCTCTGTACCCCTCGCTCGCTGCCTGTAAGTAACTGCTCTGTACCCCTCGCCCGCTGCCTGTAAATAACTGCTCTGTACTCCACGCCCGCTGCCTGTATGTAACTGCTCTGTACCCCTCGCCCGCTGCCTGTATGTAACTGCTCTGTACCCCTCGCCCGCTGCCTGTAACTGTTCTGTACCCCTCGCCCGCTGCCTGTAAGTAACTGCTCTGTACCCCGCTGCCTGTAAGTAACTGCTCTGTACCCCTCGCCCGCTGCCTGTAAGTAACTGCTCTGTACCCCTCGCCCGCTGCCTGTAAGTAACTGCTCTGTCCCCCTCGCCCGCTGCCTGTAAGTAACTGCTCTGTACCCCTCGCCCGCTGCCTGTAAGTAACTGCTCTGTACCCCTCGCCCGCTGCCTGTAAGTAACTGCTCTGTCCCCCTCGCCTGCTGCCTGTAAGTTACTGCTCTGTACCCCTCGCCCGCTGCCTGTAAGTAACTGCTCTGTACCCCTCGCCCGCTGCCTGTAAGTAACTGCTCTGTACCCCTCGCCCGCTGCCTGTAAGTAACTGCTCTGTACCTCTCGCCCGCTGCCTGTAAGTAACTGCTCTGTACCCCGCGCCCGCTGCCTGTAAGTAACTGCTCTGTACCCCTCGCCCGCTGCCTGTAAGTAACTGCTCTGTACCCCTCGCCCGCTGCCTGTAAGTAACTGCTCTGTACCCCTCGCCCGCTGCCTGTAAGTAACTGCTCTGTGCCCCTCGCCCACTGCCTGTAAGTAACTGCTCTGTACCCCTCGCCCGCTGCCTGTAAGTAACTGCTCTGTACCCCTCGCCCGCTGCCTGTAAGTAACTGCTCTGTCCCCCTCGCCCGCTGCCTGTAAGTAACTGCTCTGTCCCCCTCGCCCGCTGCCTGTAAATAACTGCTCTGTACCCCTCGCTCGCTGCCTGTAAGTAACTGCTCTGTACCCCTCGCCCGCTGCCTGTAAATAACTGCTCTGTACCCCGCGCCCGCTGCCTGTATGTAACTGCTCTGTACCCCTCGCCCGCTGCCTGTATGTAACTGCTCTGTACCCCTCGCCCGCTGCCTGTAACTGTTCTGTACCCCTCGCCCGCTGCCTGTAAGTAACTGCTCTGTACCCCGCTGCCTGTAAGTAACTGCTCTGTACCCCTCGCCCGCTGCCAGTAAGTAACTGCTCTGTACCCCTCGCCCGCTGCCTGTAAGTAACTGCTCTGTCCCCCTCGCCTGCTGCCTGTAAGTTACTGCTCTGTACCCCTCGCCCCGCTGCCTGTAAGTAACTGCTCTGTACCCCTCGCCCCGCTGCCTGTAAGTTACTGCTCTGTACCCCTCGCCCGCTGCCTGTAAGTAACTGCTCTGCACCCCTCGCCCGCTGCCTGTAAGTAACTGCTCTGTACCCCGCGCCCACTGCCTGTAAGTAACTGCTCTATCCCCCTCGCCCGCTGCCTGTAAGTAACTGCTCTGTACCCCTCGCCCCGATGCCTGTAAGTAACTGCTCTGTACCCCTCGCCCCGCTGCCTGTAAGTAACTGCTCTGTACCCCTCGCCCGCTGCCTGTAAGTAACTGCTCTGTACCCCTCGCCCGCTGCCTGTAAGTAACTGCTCTGTACCCCTCGCCCGCTGCCTGTAAGTAACTGCCCTGTACCCCGCGCCCGCTGCCTGTAAGTAACTGCTCTGTACCCCTCGCCTGCTGCCTGTAAGTAACTGCTCTGTACCCCTCGCCCGCTGCCTGTAAGTAACTGCTCTGTACCCCTCGCCTGCTGCCTGTAAGTAACTGCTCTGTACCCCTCGCCCGCTGCCTGTAAGTAACTGCTCTGTACCCCTCGCCCGCTGCCTGTAAGTAACTGCTCTGTACCCCTTGCCCGCTGCCTGTAACTGCCCTGTACCCCGCGCCCGCTGCCTGTATGTAACTGCTCTGTACCCCTCGCCTGCTGCCTGTAAGTAACTGCTCTTTACCCCTCGCCCGCTGCCTGTAAGTAACTGCTCTGTACCCCTCGCCCGCTGCATGTAACTGCTCTGTACCCCTCGCCCGCTGCCTGTAAGTAACTGCTCTGTACCCCTCGCCCGCTGCCTGTAAGTAACTGCTCTGTACCCCTCGCCCGCTGCCTGTAACTGCTCTGTACCCCTCGCCCCGCTGCCTGTAAGTAACTGCTCTGTACCCCTCGCCCCACTGCCTGTAAGTAACTGCTCTGTACCCCGCTGCCTGTAAGTAACTGCTCTGTACCCCTCGCCCCGCTGCCTGTAAGTAACTGCTCTGTACCCCTCGCCCGCTGCCTGTAAGTAACTGCTCTGTATCCCGCTGCCTGTAAGTAACTGCTCTGTACCCCTCGCCCGCTGCCTGTAAGTAACTGCTCTGTACCCCTCGCCCGCTGCCTGTAAGTAACTGCTCTGTACCCCTCGCCCGCTGCCTGTAAGTAACTGCTCTGTACCCCTCGCCCGCTGCCTGTAAGTAACTGCTCTGTACCCCTCGCTCGCTGCCTGTAAGTAACTGCTCTGTACCCCTCGCCCGCTGCCTGTAAGTAACTGCTCTGTACCCCTCGCCCACTGCCTGTAAGTAACTGCTCTGTACCCCTCGCCCGCTGCCTGTAAGTAACTGCTCTGTCCCCCTCGCCCGCTGCCTGTAAGTAACTGCTCTGTACCCCTCGCCCGCTGCCTGTAAGTAACTGCTCTGTACCCCTCGCCCGCTGCCTGTAAGTTACTACTCTGTCCCCCTCGCCCGCTGCCTGTAAGTAACTGCTCTGTACCCCTCGCCCGCTGCCTGTAAGTAACTGCTCTGTCCCCCACACCCGCTGCCTGTAATTAACTGCTCTGTCCCCCTCACCCGCTGCCTGTAAGTAACTGCTCTGTACCCCTCGCCCGCTGCCTGTAAGTAACTGCTCTGTACCCCTCGCCCCGCTGCCTGTAAGTAACTGCTCTGTACCCCTCGCCCACTGCCTGTAAGTAACTGCTCTGTACCCCTCGCCCCGCTGCCTGTAAGTTATTGCTCTGTACCCCTCGCCCCGCTGCCTGTAAGTAACTGCTCTGTACCCCTCGCCCCGCTGCCTGTAAGTAACTGCTCTGTCCCCCTCGCCCGCTGCCTGTAAGTAACTGCTCTGTCCCCCTCGCCCGCTGCCTGTAAGTAACTGCTCTGTACCTCTCGCCCGCTGCCTGTAAGTAACTGCTCTGTATCCCTCGCCCGCTGCCTGTAAGTAACTGCTCTGTACCCCTCGCCCGCTGCCTGTAAGTAACTGCTCTGTACCCCTCGCCCGCTGCCTGTAAGTAACTGCTCTGTCCCCCTCGCCCGCTGCCTGTAAGTAACTGCTCTGTACCCCTCGCCCGCTGCCTGTAAGTAACTGCTCTGTACCCCTCGCCCGCTGCCTGTAAGTAACTGCTCTGTACCCCTCGCCCGCTGCCTGTAAGTAACTGCTCTGTCCCCCTCGCCCGCTGCCTGTAAGTAACTGCTCTGTACCCCTCGCCCCGCTGCCTGTAAGTAACTGCTCTGTACCCCGCTGCCTGTAAGTAACTGCTCTGTACCCCTCGCCCGCTGCTTGTAAGTAACTGCTCTGTACCCCTCGCCCGCTGCCTGTAAGTAACTGCTCTGTACCCCTCGCCCGCTGCCTGTAAGTATCTGCTCTGTATCCCTCGCCCGCTGCCTGTAAGTAACTGCTCTGTACCCCGCTGCCTGTAAGTAACTGCTCTGTACCCCTCGCCCGCTGCTTGTAAGTAACTGCTCTGTACCCCTCGCCCGCTGCCTGTAAGTAACTGCTCTGTACCCCTCGCCCGCTGCCTGTAAGTAACTGCTCTGTATCCCTCGCCCGCTGCCTGTAAGTAACTGCTCTGTACCCCGCTGCCTGTAAGTAACTGCTCTGTACCCCTCGCCCGCTGCCTGTAAGTAACTGCTCTGTACCCCTCGCCCCGCTGCCTGTAAGTTACTGCTCTGTCCCCCTCACCCGCTGCCTGTAAGTAACTGCTCTGTACCCCTCGCCCCGCTGCCTGTAAGTAACTGCTCTGTACCCCTCGCCCGCTGCCTGTAAGTAACTGCTCTGTACCCCTCGCCCGCTGCCTGTAAGTAACTGCTCTGTCCCCCTCGCCCGCTGCCTGTAAGTTACTGCTCTGTACCCCTCGCCCGCTGCCTGTAAGTAACTGCTCTGTACCCCTCGCTCGCTGCCTGTAAGTAACTGCTCTGTACCCCTCGCCCGCTGCCTGTAACTGCTCTGTACCCCTCGCCCGCTGCCTGTAAGTAACTGCTCTGTACCCCTCGCCCGCTGCCTGTAACTGCTCTGTACCCCTCGCCCGCTGCCTGTAAGTAACTGCTCTGTACCCCTCGCCCGCTGCCTGTAAGTAACTGCTCTGTCCCCCTCGCCCGCTGCCTGTAAGTTACTGCTCTGTACCCCTCGCCCGCTGCCTGTAAGTAACTGCTCTGTACCCCTCGCCCCGCTGCCTGTAAGTAACTGCTCTGTACCCCTCGCCCCGCTGCCTGTAAGTAACTGCTCTGTCCCCCTCGCCCGCTGCCTGTAAGTTACTGCTCTGTCCTCCTCGCCCGCTGCCTGTAAGTAACTGCTCTGTACCCCTCGCCCGCTGCCTGTAAGTAACTGCTCTGTACCCCTCGCCCGCTGCCTGTAAGTAACTGCTCTGTACCTCTCGCCCGCTGCCTGTAAGTAACTGCTCTGTACCCCTCGCCCGCTGCCTGTAAGTAACTGCTCTGTACCCCTCGCCCGCTGCCTGTAAGTAACTGCTCTTTACCCCTCGCCTGCTGCCTGTAAGTAACTGCTCTGTCCCCCTCGCCCGCTGCCTGTAAGTAACTGCTCTGTACCCCTCGCCCGCTGCCTGTAAGTAACTGCTCTGTCCCCCTCGCCCGCTGCCTGTAAGTAACTGCTCTTTACCCCTCGCCTGCTGCCTGTAAGTAACTGCTCTGTACCCCTCGCCCCGCTGCCTGTAAGTAACTGCTCTGTACCCCTCGCCCGCTGCCTGTAAGTAACTGCTCTGTACCCCTCGCCCGCTGCCTGTAAGTAACTGCTCTGTATCCCGCTGCCTGTAAGTAACTGCTCTGTACCCCTCGCCCGCTGCCTGTAAGTAACTGCTCTGTACCCCTCGCCCGCTGCCTGTAAGTAACTGCTCTGTATCCCTCGCCCGCTGCCTGTAAGTAACTGCTCTGTACCCCTCGCCTGCTGCCTGTAAGTAACTGCTCTGTACCCCTCGCCCCGCTGCCTGTAAGTAACTGCTCTGTACCCCTCGCCCGCTGCCTGTAAGTAACTGCTCTGTACCCCTCGCCCCGCTGCCTGTAAGTAACTGCTCTGTACCCCTCGCCCGCTGCCTGTAAGTAACTGCTCTGTACCCCTCGCCCGCTGCCTGTAAGTAACTGCTCTGTACCTCTCGCCCGCTGCCTGTAAGTAACTGCTCTGTACCCCTCGCCCGCTGCCTGTAAGTAACTGCTCTGTACCCCTCGCCCGCTGCCTGTAAGTAACTGCTCTGTACCCCTCGCCCGCTGCCTGTAAGTAACTGCTCTGTACCCCTCGCCCGCTGCCTGTAAGTAACTGCTCTGTCCCCCTCGCCCGCTGCCTGTAAGTAACTGCTCTGTACCCCGCTGCCTGTAAGTAACTGCTCTGTACCCCTCGCCCGCTGCCTGTAAGTAACTGCTCTGTACCCCTCGCCCGCTGCCTGTAACTGCTCTGTACCCCTCGCCCGCTGCCTGTAACTGCTCTGTACCCCTCGCCCGCTGCCTGTAAGTAACTGCTCTGTACCTCTCGCCCGCTGCCTGTAAGTAACTGCTCTGTACCCCGCGCCGGCTGCCTGTAAGTAACTGCTCTGTACCCCTCGCCCGCTGCCTGTAAGTAACTGCTCTGTACCCCTCGCCCGCTGCCAGTAAGTAACTGCTCTGTACCCCTCGCCCGCTGCCTGTAAGTAACTGCTCTGTACCCCGCTGCCTGTAAGTAACTGCTCTGTACCCCTCGCCCGCTGCCTGTAAGTAACTGCTCTGTACCCCTCGCCCGCTGCCTGTAAGTAACTGCTCTGTACCCCTCGCCCGCTGCCTGTAAGTAACTGCTCTGTACCCCGCTGCCTGTAAGTAACTGCTCTGTACCCCTCGCCCGCTGCCTGTAAGTAACTGCTCTGTACCCCTCGCCCGCTGCCTGTAAGTAACTGCTCTGTACCCCTCGCCCGCTGCCTGTAAGTAACTGCTCTGTCCCCCTCGCCCGCTGCCTGTAAGTAACTGCTCTGTCCCCCTCGCCCGCTGCCTGTAACTGCTCTGTACCCCTCGCCCGCTGCCTGTAAGTAACTGCTCTGTACCTCTCGCCCGCTGCCTGTAAGTAACTACTCTGTACCCCGCTGCCTGTAAGTAACTGCTCTGTACCCCGCGCCCGCTGCCTGTAAGTAACTGCTCTGTACCCCTCGCCCGCTGCCTGTAAGTAACTGCTCTGTCCCCCTCGCCCGCTGCCTGTAACTGCTCTGTACCCCTCGCCCGCTGCCTGTAAGTAACTGCTCTGTACCTCTCGCCCGCTGCCTGTAAGTAACTGCTCTGTACCCCGCGCCCGCTGCCTGTAAGTAACTGCTCTGTACCCCTCGCCCGCTGCCTGTAAGTAACTGCTCTGTACCCCGCTGCCTGTAAGTAACTGCTCTGTACCCCTCGCCCACTGCCTGTAAGTAACTGCTCTGTACCCCTCGCCCGCTGCCTGTAAGTAACTGCTCTGTACCCCTCGCCCGCTGCCTGTAAGTAACTGCTCTGTCCCCCTCGCCCGCTGCCTGTAAGTAACTGCTCTGTCTCCCTCGCCCGCTGCCTGTAAATAACTGCTCTGTACCCCTCGCTCGCTGCCTGTAAGTAACTGCTCTGTACCCCTCGCCCGCTGCCTGTAAATAACTGCTCTGTACCCCACGCCCGCTGCCTGTATGTAACTGCTCTGTACCCCTCGCCCGCTGCCTGTATGTAACTGCTCTGTACCCCTCGCCCGCTGCCTGTAACTGTTCTGTACCCCTCGCCCGCTGCCTGTAAGTAACTGCTCTGTACCCCGCTGCCTGTAAGTAACTGCTCTGTACCCCTCGCCCGCTGCCTGTAAGTAACTGCTCTGTACCCCTCGCCCGCTGCCTGTAAGTAACTGCTCTGTCCCCCTCGCCCGCTGCCTGTAAGTAACTGCTCTGTACCCCTCGCCCGCTGCCTGTAAGTAACTGCTCTGTACCCCTCGCCCGCTGCCTGTAAGTAACTGCTCTGTCCCCCTCGCCTGCTGCCTGTAAGTTACTGCTCTGTACCCCTCGCCCGCTGCCTGTAAGTAACTGCTCTGTACCCCTCGCCCGCTGCCTGTAAGTAACTGCTCTGTACCCCTCGCCCGCTGCCTGTAAGTAACTGTTCTGTACCTCTCGCCCGCTGCCTGTAAGTAACTGCTCTGTACCCCGCTGCCTGTAAGTAACTGCTCTGTGCCCCTCGCCCACTGCCTGTAAGTAACTGCTCTGTACCCCTCGCCCGCTGCCTGTAAGTAACTGCTCTGTACCCCTCGCCCGCTGCCTGTAAGTAACTGCTCTGTCCCCCTCGCCCGCTGCCTGTAAGTAACTGCTCTGTCCCCCTCGCCCGCTGCCTGTAAATAACTGCTCTGTACCCCTCGCTCGCTGCCTGTAAGTAACTGCTCTGTACCCCTCGCCCGCTGCCTGTAAATAACTGCTCTGTACCCCGCGCCCGCTGCCTGTATGTAACTGCTCTGTACCCCTCGCCCGCTGCCTGTATGTAACTGCTCTGTACCCCTCGCCCGCTGCCTGTAACTGTTCTGTACCCCTCGCCCGCTGCCTGTAAGTAACTGCTCTGTACCCCGCTGCCTGTAAGTAACTGCTCTGTACCCCTCGCCCGCTGCCTGTAAGTAACTGCTCTGTACCCCTCGCCCGCTGCCTGTAAGTAACTGCTCTGTCCCCCTCACCTGCTGCCTGTAAGTTACTGCTCTGTACCCCTCGCCCGCTGCCTGTAAGTAACTGCTCTGTACCCCTCGCCCGCTGCCTGTAAGTAACTGCTCTGTACCCCTCGCCCCGCTGCCTGTAAGTAACTGCTCTGTACCCCTCGCCCGCTGCCTGTAAGTAACTGCTCTGTCCCCCTCGCCCGCTGCCTGTAAGTAACTGCTCTGTCCCCCTCGCCCGCTGCCTGTAAGTTACTGCTCTGTACCCCTCGCCCCGCTGCCTGTAAGTAACTGCTCTGTACCCCTCGCCCCGCTGCCTGTAAGTTACTGCTCTGTACCCCTCGCCCGCTGCCTGTAAGTAACTGCTCTGTACCCCTCGCCCGCTGCCTGTAAGTAACTGCTCTGTACCCCGCGCCCACTGCCTGTAAGTAACTGCTCTATCCCCCTCGCCCGCTGCCTGTAAGTAACTGCTCTGTACCCCTCGCCCCGATGCCTGTAAGTAACTGCTCTGTACCCCTCGCCCCGCTGCCTGTAAGTAACTGCTCTGTACCCCTCGCCCGCTGCCTGTAAGTAACTGCTCTGTACCCCTCGCCCGCTGCCTGTAAGTAACTGCTCTGTACCCCTCGCCCGCTGCCTGTAAGTAACTGCCCTGTACCCCGCGCCCGCTGCCTGTAAGTAACTGCTCTGTACCCCTCGCCTGCTGCCTGTAAGTAACTGCTCTGTACCCGTCGCCCGCTGCCTGTAAGTAACTGCTCTGTACCCCTCGCCTGCTGCCTGTAAGTAACTGCTCTGTACCCCTCGCCCGCTGCCTGTAAGTAACTGCTCTGTACCCCTCGCCCGCTGCCTGTAAGTAACTGCTCTGTACCCCTTGCCCGCTGCCTGTAAGTAACTGCCCTGTACCCCGCGCCCGCTGCCTGTATGTAACTGCTCTGTACCCCTCGCCTGCTGCCTGTAAGTAACTGCTCTTTACCCCTCGCCCGCTGCCTGTAAGTAACTGCTCTGTACCCCTCGCCCGCTGCCTGTAACTGCTCTGTACCCCTCGCCCGCTGCCTGTAAGTAACTGCTCTGTACCCCTCGCCCGCTGCCTGTAAGTAACTGCTCTGTACCCCTCGCCCGCTGCCTGTAACTGCTCTGTACCCCTCGCCCCGCTGCCTGTAAGTAACTGCTCTGTACCCCTCGCCCCGCTGCCTGTAAGTAACTGCTCTGTACCCCGCTGCCTGTAAGTAACTGCTCTGTACCCCTCGCCCCGCTGCCTGTAAGTAACTGCTCTGTACCCCTCGCCCGCTGCCTGTAAGTAACTGCTCTGTATCCCGCTGCCTGTAAGTAACTGCTCTGTACCCCTCGCCCGCTGCCTGTAAGTAACTGCTCTGTACCCCTCGCCCGCTGCCTGTAAGTAACTGCTCTGTACCCCTCGCCCGCTGCCTGTAAGTAACTGCTCTGTACCCCTCGCCCGCTGCCTGTAAGTAACTGCTCTGTACCCCTCGCTCGCTGCCTGTAAGTAACTGCTCTGTACCCCTCGCCCGCTGCCTGTAAGTAACTGCTCTGTACCCCTCGCCCACTGCCTGTAAGTAACTGCTCTGTACCCCTCGCCCGCTGCCTGTAAGTAACTGCTCTGTCCCCCTCGCCCGCTGCCTGTAAGTAACTGCTCTGTACCCCTCGCCCGCTGCCTGTAAGTAACTGCTCTGTACCCCTCGCCCGCTGCCTGTAAGTTACTACTCTGTCCCCCTCGCCCGCTGCCTGTAAGTAACTGCTCTGTACCCCTCGCCCGCTGCCTGTAAGTAACTGCTCTGTAAATAACTGCTCTGTACCCCTCGCCCGCTGCCTGTCAGTAACTGCTCTGTACCCCTCGCCCGCTGCCTGTAAGTAACTGCTCTGTACCCCTCGCCCGCTGCCTGTAAGTTACTGCTCTGTACCCCTCGCCCAGCTTCCTGTAAGTAACTGCTCTGTACCCCTCGCCCGCTGCCTGTAAGTAACTGCTCTGTACCCCTCGCCCGCTGCCTGTAAGTAACTGCTCTGTACCCCTCGCCCGCTGCCTGTAAGTAACTGCTCTGTATCCCTCGCCCGCTGCCTGTAAGTAACTGCTCTGTACCCCTCGCCCCGCTGCCTGTAAGTAACTGCTCTGTACCCCTCGCCCGCTGCCTGTAAGTAACTGCTCTGTATCCCTCACCCGCTGCCTGTAAGTAACTGCTCTGTACCCCTCGCCCGCTGCCTGTAAGTAACTGCTCTGTACCCCTCGCCCGCTGCCTGTAAGTAACTGCTCTGTTCCCCTCGCCCACTGCCTGTAAGTAACTGCTCTGTACCCCTCGCCCGCTGCCTGTAAGTAACTGCTCTGTACCCCTCGCCCCGCTGCCTGTAAGTAACTGCTCTGTACCCCTCGCCCGCTGCCTGTAAGTAACTGCTCTGTACCCCTCGCCCGCTGCCTGTAAGTAACTGCTCTGTACCCCTCGCCTGCTGCCTGTAAGTTACTGCTTTGTACCCCTCGCCCCTCCTGTAGCCACCGCGCCCCCTCCTGCAGCCACCGCGCCCCCCCTCCTGCAGCCACCGCGCCCCCCCTCCTGCAGCCACCGCGCCCCCCCTCCTGCAGCCACCTCACCCCCCCTCCTGCAGCCACCGCACCCCCCTCCTGCAGCCACCTCACCCCCCTTCTGCAGCCACCGCGCCCCCCTCCTGCAGCCAACGCGGTCCCCCTCCTGCAGCCACCACGCCCCCCCCTCCTGCAGCCACCGTGCCCCCCCCCTCCTGCAGCCACCGCGCCCCCCCTCCTGCAGCCACCGCGCCCCCCCTCCTGCAGCCACCGCACCCCCCCTCCTGCAGCCACCGCACCCCCCCTCCTGCAGCCACCGCACCCCCCCTCCTGCAGCTACCTCGCCCCCCTCCTGCAGCCAACGCGCCCCCTCCTGCAGCCACCTCGCCCCCCCTCCTGCAGCCACCTCGCCCCCCCTCCTGCAGCCACCTCGCCCCCCCTCCTGCAGCCACCTCGCCCCCCCTCTTGCAGCCACCTCGCCCCCCCTCTTGCAGCCACCTCGCCCCCCCTCCTGCAGCCACCTCGCCCCCCTCCTGCAGCCACTGTGCGCCCCCCCTCCTGCAGCTACCTCGCCCCCCTCCTGCAGCCACCTCGTCCCCCCTCCTGCAGCCACCTCGCCCCCCTCCTGCAGCCACCTCGCCCCCCCTCCTGCAGCCACCTCGCCCCCCACCTGCAGCCACTGTGCGCCCCCCCTCCTGCAGCTACCTCGCCCCCCTCCTGCAGCCACCTCGTCCCCCCTCCTGCAGCCACCTCGTCCCCCCTCCTGCAGCCACCTCGCCCCCCCTCCTGCAGCCACCTCGCCCCCCCTCCTGCAGCCACCTCGCCCCCCCTCCTGCAGCCACTGTGCGCCCCCCCTCCTGCAGCCACCTCGCCCCCCTCCTGCAGCCACTGTGCGCCCCTGCTCTAATTAGTTACTGACCTACAATAACATGTTGCCAATCACATGGGGGTGTTATTGCTTGACCAGAGGAAGACTGGACTCTCAAACGCTTGTCCTAAAATAGCAAGCCGCTGGGGTTCTTGTGCAGCTTGACTGGAGTCTGAGTTTCACTCCTGACGAAGCAAGTTAACCCTATATTGTGAAACGCGTTGAGTGGAAGAGGAGGAGGAGGCAATCCGTTCCCGGTTGCTCGTGACGCCAGATGCCGACTCCAGTCAAGCTGCACGAGAACCCCAGCGGCCACTTGTAGGGACTGTCAGAGACTGCCAGAGACGGAGGAGACGCACACCGGACAGCATTGGCTGTAAAGATACCCTTATGTGCCCTGAGTGGCAGTACAGAGTGTGAGTACGCCCTCAGGGGGGCTTTTTTGTGTGTCATTTATTATAGGTGTTTTATATTACTACACCATCAGCCCCTTCTTTGTCTCCTTCCCCCCCCCCCCCTTCCCGTTTATCTTCCCTACCAGCTCTAGCTTGGTTACCAGGCAGTTCATCATCTGAAGCTGCTGCAGAACACCATTGGTCAAATCTAGGACACACTCCCTCATCCCTTGCGTTTTCTGTTCTCTAGAGGATTGTGGCTTTTTCCTCTTAAGGTTGAGTGGTCCTTTGATTATATATATTTTACTGTTGTTACCTTATTTATATTGCATATTATCCCTTTCTTGCATTTGCTTGTTATATTTTTTCACCACTGGGTGGTGCTGTGGCACTGTATTAAGGAAGCGCCGGGCAGTTTATTGTTGTTTCCAATAATGAATGGGTCAATCTGAAGTGAATCCTCGTTAGGTATCCACATCCGCTTCCAACCACCTGTTCCCAGCGGGGTCACTGTTATTTGCACTGTATCCACATCCGCTTCCAACCACCTGTTCCCAGCGGGGTCACTGTTATTTGCACTGTATCCACATCCGCTTCCAACCACCTGTTCCCAGCGGGGTCACTGTTATTTGCACTGTATCCACATCCGCTTCCAACCACCTGTTCCCAGCGGGGTCACTGTTATTTGCACTGTATCCACATCCGCTTCCAACCACCTGTTCCCAGCGGGGTCACTGTTATTTGCACTGTATCCACATCCGCTTCCAACCACCTGTTCCCAGCGGTGTTACTGTTATTTGCACTGTATACACTCTGCGTTCTCTTCATTTTTTCGCTTATATACGGCACGGAGTGAGGAGCAGCGCCAAGGAATCCAACAGGCAGATATTGTTTATTTTGTTATATATCACTGAAGCAGGGGTCTCCGGAGCTGAAGCAGGGGTCTCCGGAGCTGAAGCAGGGGTCTCCGGAGCTGAAGCAGGGGTCTCCGGAGCTGAAGCAGGGGTCTCCGGAGCAGAAGCAGGGGTCTCCGGAGCAGAAGCAGGGGTCTCCGGAGCAGAAGCAGGGGTCTCCGGAGCTGAAGCAGGGGTCTCCGGAGCTGAAGCAGGGGTCTCCGGAGCTGAAGCAGGGGTCTCCGGAGCAGAAGCAGGGGTCTCTGGAGCTGAAGCAGGGGTCTCTGGAGCTGAAGCAGGGGTCTCCGGAGCTGAAGCAGGGGTCTCCGGAGCTGAAGCAGGGGTCTCTGGAGCTGAAGTAGGGGTCTCTGGAGCAGAAGCAGGGGTCTCCGGAGCTGAAGCAGGGGTCTCCGGAGCTGAAGCAGGGGTCTCCGGAGCAGAAGCACGGGTCTCCGGAGCTGAAGCAGGGGTCTCCGGAGCTGAAGCAATGGTCTCCGGAGCTGAAGCAGGGGTCTCCGGAGCTGAAGCAGGGGTCTCCGGAGCAGAAGCAGGGGTCTCCGGAGCTGAAGCAGGGGTCTCCGGAGCTGAAGCAGGGGTCTCCAGAGCTGAAGCACGGGTCTCCGGAGCTGAAGCAGGGGTCTCCGGAGCAGAAGCACGGGTCTCCGGAGCTGAAGCACGGGTCTCCGGAGCTGAAGCAATGGTCTTCGGAGCTGAAGCAGGGGTCTCCGGAGCTGAAGCAGGGGTCTCCGGAGCTGAAGCAAGGGGTCCCCGGAGCTGAAGCAGGGGTCTCCGGAGCTGAAGCAGGGGTCTCCGGAGCTGAAGCAGGGGTCTCCGGAGCAGAAGCACGGGTCTCCGGAGCAGAAGCACGGGTCTCCGGAGCAGAAGCACGGGTCTCCGGAGCTGAAGCAGGGGTCTCCGGAGATGAACCCCGGTCATTTCAGCTCTGGAGATACTTACCTCTGAATTAGACGCCGGTAACCGCTCTCTCCGGCTGCCAGGGTTCACAATAGTCTGCTGTTGAAAGTTTTCGCATTCTGCGGGTCACTAGGAAGCTGTGACATCATCGGTGCGACTTCTCATTGGCCCATGTGACGCGGGAGCTTTAAACGTCCTGCCTGCTGAGCCGGAGCAGCTACCGGCACCTAGTTCACACGTAGCTACAGAAGCAGGGGGGCCCGGAGCTGAAATTAGCGGGGTTCAGCTCAGGAGAGCCCCGGCTTCAAAGCTATATAATAAACATTTAAAAATATGAACACAAATGTGCCGCCTTGGAATGCTCCTTTAGCTGTGGTGTGATCGCCTGTGGTGTGATCGCCGGTGGTGTGATCGCCGGTGGTGTGATCGCCGGTGGTGTGATCGCCGGTGGTGTGATCGCCGGTGGTGTGATCGCCGGTGGTGTGATCGCCGGTGGTGTGATCGCCGGTGGTGTGATCGCCGGTGGTGTGATCGCCGGTGGTGTGATCGCCGGTGGTGTGATCGCCGGTGGTGTGATCGCCGGTGGTGTGATCGCCGGTGGTGTGATCGCCTGTGGTGAGGGAATTGTTGTGTTTCGGTTCACATATCTGCTATTTCCGCACGGTCTTTCCTCCCCTTCAGGGGGCTTCCCGTGTTACATAAGCTGCAGGTTCAAGATGATGACAGCTACAGATGTCCAGCAGCAGCGAGGTTAAACTACCTCTCCTCCCACCGGTGACAAACCCCACGTGTGGGAGGAGGCCTTTGTATGACATACAGATGTAGTAAGACGTGCTGGGGACGGTGTGACGGTGAAGGGGTACCCAGGCCAGTAATAAAGGTATTATGCCCGGCTGGGGGCCTCCGAGCCATATTGGGGAATTGTAGATTGCCAGCTTAGATTGCCAGCTCTGCAGCCCAGTAAGGGCAGTAACACTGTGATTTTAATAAAAATGTATGTGTCTCTCCCACCAGGTATAAGGTGGCGCGAATAATGTCATTTCTAAATGCAATGTATAACCGTAGCAGTGTTTCACTGTAAACCGCGCAAAGGAAAAATGGTTTTAAAACCCAGCAGCTCGCGGCTTAGCAGGCGGCGTGTAGCTAACTTCTGCTAGGAAGCTCCTAGCGCGCTGAGATTTGCTGTGAGCGCTGGTTGGGTAAAAATCATGGAAATGTTTATAGCGCAATTTTTATAAAGTTATATAAAAATTAATGAATGAAAGTCCCCTTATTTTAATTTTTCCAACAATATAGGCATATGGGGATTTTCATTCAGACGGCCGGAACAGAGGAAACACTGAATTTGTAATCACTGTACTTTAGAAATGCATAGCAGGAAATTCCTGCGAGGTAAGTGACGCATATTTAGCCCGGACTTGTAAGACACCCCGCTGGCTCAGAGCCAAGATGTCTGAAAAAGTCCGGAATTAAAAGGCTTCGGCCGACTAAGGTGTTAATTGGGGAGCGGTAATGCAAGTATCCCCATCTTAGTAAATGTCCGGGCAAATGGGCCAGATGTCCAGCCAGCTCAGACAAAATGTCGCCAGGTAAGGGGGACGGGTCGGGTATGCTAAGCGGCAAAGGTGCTAGGTTCGCACATGCCCTTAGCAAACTAAGAAGCCCTCTGCCAGGTTTTGCCAAGTATGGGCAACTCTGCGATAGGTGGGAATATTTGTTCCCACGGTGCGATTGGCTGCAGATGTTAAAGATAGGTTTTTTTTACTGCATAAGAATCCCTGCAGCCGATCGGGAGTCAGTTCCATTTAAGCTTGACCTTAAACTTTTTACCATCGTAACCCAAGTCAAGATTTCGTAAGAACTAAAGATTCTAGAACCAATTCTACGGTGGTAGAACGAAGAAAGCAGCTCTGGCGGAGAAACAGCGTGAAAGGGTTAAAAGTAAAGGCCAGAACCTCCATCTTGTCTGCCTGAACTTTTTCCTGAACTAAGTGATTTATGTACGCAAGAAACGACATCCAGACAGGCAGAATTGTTCTGTTTGCTGGACACCAGTACTGTGTTTTCTTTGAATCGGCTTGCCCGCAGGTTTTGTTTACAGAATGCAAGGCTAGATGGAAATTCCCCAGGAAAAGTTGTTATTTAGTAATATGCTAATGTTTTTACGCCTCTAATTTACACCTTATTTCTCTGTATAAAAAGTATTGCTTTTCCGTAATAAAGTTGAGACGAGGAGTCAGAACTACCCTGTGTGTGTCAGTCTCTTCGTTTACCGAGCGCGCATACGTCATCAGATCAAATTCCAACAGCCCAGGGCGTGGTTAAGTCTCCCCGGGTAGAGAAACACTGTTTCCAGTCACGGCTGGCTGTCCGAGGTGGTCCCCGGTGTATTATAAGTTTCCGAACCTTACAATTGGTGTCAGAAGCGGCATTTCCACTGGATGGTGAGTATATTTGATATTCAATGTCTCCCCCCCCTCTGGGAATCTCCTGGTTAAATTGTGACTGTGAAGTTAAGGGGTTAGGTCGCTAAGTTTTTAACAGGTATTCCTGAATCTGTGCGAGTGTGAGTATGAGTCAGGAAATCTAGGTTGAAGCCCTAGAAACCAGACTGGGCTGTCATCTCTGATTTAGATGCACGACTTTTGTATATTATGTAAAGTATAAGAATGCTAATTACTTATCTGCTATTTGTCATCATTTCGGTGTTTTTCTATAAAGCTACTAATGGGTACTAACATGAACGACTCTGGAGGTAAGCTAGAGGTTATTAAGGATAAGACTAACAATGTTAACAATGCTAAGAATAAGACTAAACAAGTTGTCCCTTGCAAGCTTAAACCTGGTCTGACTCCTAAACAATTTGGTTCTTCGGCTGGTGGTTATTATTGTGACCCGTTTGTAGATTGTGTGGCAGGTTACTTTGCCTTATCCTCTTGCCGAGAAGGGGGCGCAATGTATTTTGATAATGGATGACACCGCGGTAGGAGACAAGGCAGAGGGCAGAATAGACAGAGATTTTATGCTGGACCTAGAAATCAGTCAGGAGGAAGAGCTCAGAATAATGGTGCCTTTACCTGTGGTAATTTTGGTCATTGGCAGAGAGTGCCCCTATAACTGCTGGTTCACCCGGGAAGGCTCAGAGTGCAAGTCCGAGCTAAAAAAAACCACACCTCATGTAAAAAGTTTGTTTGAATCGCTGATTAATTTTTTCCTGAATGATTCCGTGTGAAAAATACGAATATTATTAATTGCTCACGATGAAGTCTAAATTTTTAAAAGGTGTACATCCATTATAGAAGGAGAGGACAACGGAAAAGAACGGGCATATATTCAGCTCTGTCACTGGTGCTAATTTAAAAGGTTTATTCGTTCTGGCCAGACGAATCCACCTTTATCTTTATTACAGAATCCACCGAATCCACCTTTATTCTCTCCTATCTCAAAGAAAGGAGAGAAACCGCCCCTCCCCTCCAGTTTAAAGAAAGCGCAGCATTCACATTCCAGACGTGAAAGTTAACCAGCTTTTCTTTTGTTTGTTTGTTATTTTTGTGAAGTTGGTTGGCTGTGTATGAGAGGTTTTCTGTCTCTGTGTTCTTTGTTTGTGTGTAACCAGTAAAATACACATTTCAAGTTTATTTCTATAGGATTAGGATATGTTTGGGAATATTTTTTAAAAAAAGAGGGAGTTCTGGTAAGTGCGTCTGAAGGGGGCCAAGCTTTATGAATCATGTGTCCAGTATTATTCACGGGGCTACTCATATGCTTCTTTAAGCAAGTGTGTCTTAAGGTGGGTCTTAAAGGTGGATAGAGAGGGTGCTAGTCAGTGAGAAAGGTTTAAAGTGGGAAAGGGCTTTAGGTAAGAGGGGATGTTCTCATGTATGGATTCCATCTTTTCCTTAAAATAGTCAGCAAAGTCCTGATTTGAGATGAAGGAAGAAGAGGCAGCTGAGGGTGGTTTAAGTAGAGCGTCAAAGACAGAGAAGAATCGTGCTGATTAATGAAGAAAAGTAGGTTTATTTCGCTGGAGAGAAGGCAGAGTTGCAGAAGGCGTTAGGAGGAACGAGTGTAGGAACGTAGCATGCGCTTGTGGGAAATTAGTGTGTGTTTATAAGTTATCTGACCTATTGGTACAAATGTCCCGTTGTTTTTATTTTTGGGATGCCATAAAAATGTAGTTCTTAGGGCTGTGGAGAAAACAGCATTTTAACTTTGATTAATATGTAGGATACGAAAAAAATGTCTTTTGGCGGTAAGTCCAGGCTGGCGGAATGCCCGGGATAAACAATTATTAAAAAAAAAAAAATTAAATGGAAGAGTACTGAGTGTCTTTTAAAGGCAGAACGCAAGCAGTGTGCTCGGCACTTTATAAAGACATTATATTATTTGAGAAATGAGTGTGGAGTCCTATACAAAATCATTTCTCTATTTTAAATGGAAATCTCCTGCCCAAGGTTTCAGGGTTTTTCTTACATTTACAGGTTCCCTATTGCCAATGCCACAGATGTTAAAAGACCTGCTACAGGCTTTTACTTTTACCACAAGCAGTAAATATTGTTATGGTCGCTACACATACAAATCTATTTCCCAGTTTAATTTTGCTACTGATCAAGCAACCAACACTTTCGCCACTACTGTTTTCATAAATATGTTTATATATATTGTGCACATGGTATATAGCTAATATATGAACAAAAGTGGGGAGATACCCAGATATGGCTCTCCTCGAAGCAATGATGCAGCAGAACAAGCTTTTTGCACGGTAACGCTTAGATTCTCTCGCACTAGCATTTCCCCCGTGTCTAAGAGCTGTAGTGGCTGCTGCAACTCTTGTTGACACGGCCCAGACTCTAGTACAGGGGCGCACCTTACAGGTTTATGTCCCCCATGCAGTCTCTTCTTTACTTCTGCGCAGGTCCACACAATTGACCAATAACAGGCTGACCAAATACGAGATAATGCTGCAGGGCTCTGACAATATTACCGTTCACAGATGCACAACATTAAATCCCGCTACTTTACTACCAACACCTAAGGCAGGAATTCCACACAACTGTTAGTGACACAGATACTGTTACACAGGTTAGGGAAGGACTCTTTGAGATCCCTGTAGAGGTCCAGAACCTGATATGTTTGTTGACAGTACACAATGCACAGCAGGTTCAGAATTTATTTGAAGCAATGTTACCTCCAAGGGCTCTTGCAGTAATAAAGGTTGCTGCACATACTAACAGGGCTGACAGGCTCTCATTAGGAAATACCTTTGCAGATGCTACAGCAAAGCAAGCAGCAAGCCGCCCATATGTTGAGGATATATCATATCTGCCAACTTTATAACTTTTAACCATTTTCTTTCCAAAGTTTTCCCTTTTTTGTATAAGCTGTAGTTATTGTCAAAATCAGTGGGTAATATATTTTTTGAGTCTCTAAGTACAGGTCAAAGTTGAAAGTGCACCAAGTCGAGACAGGTTAATGGTCAAGCATTTCCTAAGCAAGAACGTTCTGCATCCCAGATGAAAAGGCCCATTTAAAGTACTACTCACCATCAACACTGCAGTAAAAGTTGCGGAATTATCGTGGATACACATCACGCACGTCAAAATAGTGCCAGCCCCAGCACAAACAGCTAATAAAAACAAAGTGCCTGCAAATTAGTGTTTTGAAGGGCATAATACTCCCTGACTACTAATTATTGAGGGAGAAAGGTCACAGGCAAAAGTCCAGGCCTCAACACAAACTTTTTACCCTTTTTTTTACAGGTTTTATCATTTTTCAGTTACTGTACAATGTATGTATTAGGTTTGCGTAAGTGGCGTCCCATAAGGATGACAAAATAGTAGAAGGTATTATTTGCTTAACTCTGTTTATTTTGTTTGGATGTATAGATTAATAGAATCTCCCTCCAGAATGATATCCCGATGGGAGGATGTTTTATCAGTCAAACACACGGTTGTGTTAATTGCCCACAGGTAGACTCAGAAACAGGAGAGATACACCCAATACACATGTTAAAAAGTAGTCTATGGGAAGAACAAGTTTCGGCGAGCTTATTCCCAAATGTAGGAGTTGGGTTACTGTAGGACAGGTTCAATGCACTTGTAGATGTAGTAGATGTCCTCAATCATACAACCCCAGCCATTAACTCACTTAACCAAGAACCGGCTCAGATCAGACTAATGGCTCTACAGAATGAAATGGCTCTAGACTATATTTTAGCCTTAAAGGGAGGTGTATGTATGTGCCCTAGTTAAAGAGCAATGTTGTGTATTTAGCCAAGATTTAGGATCTGTTGGGACTTGGTGATTGGTTCACTGGGAGCGAAGCTGGCGAATGGTTTTGTGTGTTTGTCCTACTCATAACACATACATAGAGTAATGTGCAGCAAACTTTGATCCAAAAGTGCGTTGCACCCCCCACGATGCTATGCTTCTTTTCGATGATGAAGATGTCGGCAGTCCCCCAGAAGAAGATACCGAAGAAGTCAACTGGGCCAATATAATGGCCGGAAAGGAATAAAGTCATGCACAATTGGACAACGTCTTGGTCCAGCAGGACTATGAAATGGTTAACTGTTCCTTAAATAGACTGTCTCTTAAGAATAAGAGGGGACTGAGAATATTGGATATGAGGAAGGTGGAAGGTCACTCAGGGGCGTGAGTCAACCACAAGGAAAGGATCACGTCAGCCATTTTGACCATAGCAACCGTTTTGTCTGTTTTGCCATTCTGAGTAAATGCAGTTTGAAAGATGTGTGCAAGCAGGATGTTTGAGCAGTCACTCCCAGTTAAATTAGCCCCCACCAATTCTCAGAAATAGCTAACCATCAGGTTATGTGACGTATGGAGATGTAGGCCATTTTTCTTTATCTGCAGTTGTACCCCAAGGCTGCAAAATGTTTTCTGTTCAGATGTAAGCATGAATATGTAAAGGTCGCTTACATAAAATAAGGGTTTTTAGCATTATGTGTATAAAACTCTGTATTTTTAAGCAGGCCCCCTTAAGGGACGTAGAGACAAACAGAGTAGGGGGAGCGAGGGATTAGTAGATATACGTTTATGCAATTTCCGATGGTTAGATATACATATAGTAAACCCAGTGCAGTGGGGGTAGGACAGGAGATAATAAAATATAATATAAATACTTACACGGCCATGTGTAAGCACAATCCAAAGAGGGTGTCTTTGTGATAGATGCTGGCCCTTCCGCAGGTGGGTACAGGGGGGTCACAGTAAGTTTTTATATATAAATATAAATAAATACTCACACGGCCCAGGGCAGATGTCTTTAGCGTTGGATTAGCCGGTCTGCCCTCCTCTATTGCTTGTGATCAAGCAGGTTAACTCCCCCCATTCAGCGGTATAGAGGGATAAGTGAGGCACAGTTTCAGTGATAGGTATAAAAAGGGTATTTATTCGGATAAAGAAGACAATACTATCACACTCACATAACATAAACAGTATCCCCTGGCTTCTCCGTGTGGCCCAATCCAGCAGTAAACCGCTCCGGCCCCGCGTCCGAGGTGCAGAGAGCTGGGACTGGTCTGCCCGGCTGCAGATGCTGCTGAAAGGATGGCTACGGAAGCCTCCGTGGGACAAAACAGGAACAGGATTTGAGCAACGCGTTTCGCGATTGGACGGCTTCGTCAGGCTCATTCAGTGACGTGTGGAGGGTCTGATGAGCTTATATAGACCCTCCTTACTAGTTAATTAGTTAATGGAAATGCTTGTGGGGCGTACACAGTTCCCTGCAATAAGTGCCATTCTCTTGATGCTAATTGATAACTCCCTAGGTGGTTTTGTGTAAAACTGCTATTGTATCAATAAATATATGTTACAATTAAATTCGCTAATGCTTATTTCTATCTACTGCACCCTTATATTTTTCAGTGCTTTGGTTTGTTTAAATTAACCCTTTAGACTCTGTTTCCTCAGTCAATGGATCATAATAGTTCCAACATCTTTTGAAATCTATTTCTCCATCATCTATAATCATTCAAATTTATTAATAACATTTAGTCATATAGTTTATACAATAAAGTTTAAAAACAACAATTTTTATACAATTATCTTAAAAACCTCACACATTTTCTATTTATTTGTGTTCTTAAAAGCGATGTTAAAATAATGGTTAAAATTAAAATTAAATCTTTACCCCTAAATACATGTCTGGCTGATACTAGGATAAATCCGTGAATATCCCCAAGTCTTGATTGACTAAAAAGTGTCCCACATAAATCCATGGTAAAAAATATATTTTAAAATGTCAATATACATATATATAAGTCAAAACCTCAAAAATGCCATGTTACTGCAAAGAAAAGAAAGGGAAAGGAAGGGGAACCGAAGGGGGGGGGGGGGGGGTGGAAGGTGGGGAACAAGGGAAAGTATTAGTATTAAATAAAATCAATTTAAAATTGCTTTCGTTCCAATAGATAGGGTCGTTAGGTTTAGTTGCACTGCAGTGATGTAAGTATCCAACGTGTCTATATAAAAGCTGAGATATCCAAATCAACATTTAGGCCGTTTAGTGCTAGAGTTTTAAGTTGATAGATCCAGAATGTTTCTCTTTGTCTTAAACGCCTGAGTCTATCACCTCCTCTCCAGTTCTCAGTAACTAGCTCTATTCCCCTGTAGAGCAGGCCCAATGGGTCTCCCCCGTGGGCCAAACTAAAGTGTATTGGTACATTATGAGTTGTAAGGCCTCTTCTAATGTTGCCTATGTGCTCCAGTATGCGGACTCTAAGACTTCTTGAGGTTCGGCCAACATACTGGAGTCCGCACGGGCATTCGAGCAAATACACCACGAAAGTAGTCCTGCAGTTTATGAGTTGTCTAGTTTTATAAACTTCTTTGGTAACGTTTGAACTAAAACTTAGTGTCTCTTTACCCGCATGTTTGCAGGCTTTGCAATCGAAACATTTAAAAAAACCTTAAGGGACGTATTACGTATTGAAACTGTATAAAATGTACTGTCATTTATTTTTAGCAGGGAGATTTACTTACTAAAATATTATACGAATCCCTTAGCTGCCACAATGCGCTAGTCTTAGAAAATGAGTGCGATTAAAAATGTTCGTTTTGAGAACAAAAGGAGGGCCTGAAAGGGTTAAATGTAAATGCCAGAACCTCCATCTTGTCTGCTTGAACTTTTTCTTGAACTAAGTGATATATCTCCGCAAGAAACGACATCCAGACAGGCAGAATTGTTCTGTTTGCTGGACACCAGTACTGTGTTTTCTTTGAATCGGCTTGCCCGCAGGTTTTGTTTACAGAATGCAAGGCTAAATGGAAAGTCCCCAGGAAGTTATTTAGTAATATGCTAATGTTGTTACGCCTCTAATTAACACCTTATTTCTCTGTATAAAAAGTATTGCTTTTCTGTAATAAAGTTGAGCCGAGGAGTCAGAATTACCCTGTGTGTCTCTGTCTCTTCGTTTACCAAGCCCTCATACGTCATCAGATCAGATTCCAACAGCCCAGGGCGTGGTTAAGTCTCCCCGGCTAGAGCAAGTTTCCAGTAACAGCCGGCTGTCCGAGGTGGTCCCCGGTGTATAATAAGTTTAGGAACCTTACACAGCGGTTGCGAGAGGCGCCACGGTCCAAAGACCGTTTTCGACTCTCTGCGCACAACTACCGCTCCTGGGAAATTGTGCCTAGAGACTGTATTTCTAAAGATTTCGTTTTGGGAATAGATTTTGTTTTATCCCGTCCCAGTAAGTGTATTTCAAGTGTTTTTGTAAACTAATGTGTGTGTGTTAATTTCTGTAAAGAAATCACAATTTATTTTACCTCTTCGCTTTGCTCAATCAAAAGATCCGGGTATTAAGGTGTTAAAAGTGCTGGTCTCCCGTGACAGACGGCGTCTGCCGCGACCTCGGTGGATCCATGCTTCTGAGTAGTAACCCCCCCAGTGTTAAGCCTTCGGTGCTGCAACCGCCACGTTTGCATGACAACGTTGCAGTGGCACCGGTGACAGAGGCAGACGGACGCCTTTCTTATTGAGGCTGAATACACTGATAGTGAGTAGCATAGAAACTCCTGGTCGTCCATACGAGATGCGCAACCAGTTTTCTTGTGGGGACACATTTACGTCAATAAATAATTCTGTTTTATTAGTTAAAAAAAAAAACCCCCACATTTCTGTAAACTAGTCTTGTTTCACAGTGTCCTTCTAGTCTTATTTGTCGTATTTTGGGAATTAACATTTCTCTTCAGTTAACAATATTTTTTCTTTTCATCTGCCGAATCTGAAAGAAATCACGTGTGCAAGAAAGATGTCTCAGGCTGCGGAAGTTCAGCATGTGTCCAGCGTGTATTCTAAGTACCCAAGGGAGGAAACCGTTCCAGTGCAACGTCAAGGTTAAAGAATCGGGGCGGAGGGCGGCAGCCAGAGGACATAGAGAGAGCTCGGGGGGAAATAAAACTCATTCCAAATATCGGGGAGAGAGGGGGTGTTTGTGCTATTAACAGAACTATTAATAGATTATCATCACGTTTTATTTGGCGAGATGTATCGGCTGTGCAGCACACACCACACCTTTACCGGTGCAGCACACCGCAGCACACCTTTACCGGTGCAGCACACCGCAGCACACCTTTACCTGGGCAACTTTATGTTCACAAGCACAAAACCCAGTGGAGCGAGTCTGCTAAAGTAGATATGAGAACCAATTGTAATGATGATGAGTGACCTTGTAATTATGTTACAATCCCAGCGTATGTGCCAATAATAAACCCCCCGTTATACAGTCGTGACATGTCCGCAGGTCAGTCATGTGACCTACTCCTGCGGTTTAAAGACACGTGATGGGTAAAGTTAGAAACATCAGGATAACGGGCCGCTGTATTAATACAATCTCCGGTGTTCAGATTAAAGCAGATGCAGCTGTGTATCTTCCTGTAATCCCCGGTGGGAATGCGGTGCGGTATTGTGCCATTGATTTAATTTATTCAAGCAGAAAATAAGGAATCGGAGCACGGCTCAAAATATGAAGAAAAAAACTATACGCTTGCCAGAGCGAAACGCTTCGTTCCAGCGTGCCCTTTCCAACCACGTTCTAACACAGATTTTTCTTCTCTCTCTCGGCTGGGAGCGCTCACACACCTCTCTCTCTCGGCTGGGAGGAGGCACACATATCTCTCTCTCTCCCGGCGGGGAGGAGGCACACATCTCTCTCTCTATCTCTCCCGGCTGGGAGCAGGCACACATCTCTCTATCTCTCCCGGCTGGGAGGAGGCACACATATCTCTCTCTCTCCCTGCTGGGAGGAGGCACACATCTCTCTCTCTATCTCTCCCGGCTGGGAGCAGGCACACATATCTCTCTCTCTCCCTGCTGGGAGGAGGCACACATCTCTCTCTCTCCCGGCGGGGAGGAGGCACACATCTCTCTCTCTCTCTCTCCCGGCTGGGAGCAGGCACACATCTCTCTCTCTCTCTCTCCCGGCTGGGAGGAGGCATACATCTCTCTCTCTCTCTCCCGGCTGGGAGGAGGCACACATCTCTCTCTCTCTCTCCCGGCTGGGAGCAGGCACACAAATCTCTCTCTCCCGGCTAGGAGGAGGCACATATCTCTCTCTCCCGGCTGGGAGGAGGCACACATCTCTCTCTCTCTCCCAGCTGGGAGGAAGCACACATCTCTCTCTCTCTCTCCCGGCTGGGAGCAGACACACATCTCTCTCTCTCTCGGCTGGGAGCAGGCACACATCTCTCTCTCTCTCTCCCGGCTGGGAGCAGGCACACATCTCTCTCTCCCGGCGCCACGTTGGTATAAGCAGAGTGGTCACTGCGGGGTCCTTTTAAAGAAGGCGTCCAGTGTTCTGCCAGGCTCACTGCGAGGGCGCTTGGCTCTGGGGGCAAGCTGGTTCCTGGGTTTGCTCTTGGGCCTGGTCGGGGTTGTTAGAGCAGGGCTGGACAGGGCCTTGGCAGGGCTGGGCGTGGAGAAGGAGTCCTGGAGTTCCTGTGCGAAGTGATAGTCCATGTGCTCTGGGATCTCCCACACCAGCACCCGGAGGTCGCACTTTTCACAGCTCACCATGTCCTCCTCGCTAGGACCCAGGAGACACACCTCACTGTGCCCTGTCCTGTGCTCTGCTGGCTGCGAGCAGGACCCTCCAGCGAAGCCTGTGAAAGAGGAGCAACCTGCGGGCTCTGCGCGGGCACTGCCACCTGCGGGCTCTGCGTGGGCACTGCCACCTGCGGGCTCTGCGCGGGCACTGCCACCTGCGGGCTCTGCGCGGGCACTGCCACCTGCGGGCTCTGCGCGGGCACTGCCACCTGCGGGCTCTGCGCGGGCACTGCCACCTGCGGGCTCTGCGCGGGCACTGCCACCTGCGGGGTCTGTCCCACTGCTGCAAGACGCTGCTTCATCCGCGAAGGTGCTGGAGGATTCACTTGAAGATTCGTCACCGCAGGCTCCCAGCAGCGCCTGAGCGCGCGTCTGAAAGAATGACTTGCGCCCAGTCGCACTCTCGCAGTCTTGTTTAAATGGAGGGGCAGCCGGAGAGCCCTGTGCACCGGCAGTAAGTGACCGCTGCTCTCTGGGAGAGCCCTGTGCAACGGCAGTAAGTGACCGCTGCTCCCTGGGAGAGCCCTGTGCACTGGCAGTAAGTGACCGCTCCTCCCTGGGAGAGCCCTGTGCACTGGCAGTAAGTGACCGCTGCTCTCTGGGAGAGCCCTGTGCAACGGCAGTAAGTGACCGCTCCTCCCTGGGAGAGCCCTGTGCACCGGCAGTAAGTGACCGCTGCTCTCTGGGAGAGCCCTGTGCAACGGCAGTAAGTGACCGCTCCTCCCTGGGAGAGCCCTGTGCACCGGCGGTAAGTGACCGCTGCTCTCTGGCCTCCCTGGGAGAGCCCTGTGCACTGGCAGTAAGTGACCGCTGCTCTCTGGGAGAGCCCTGTGCACCGGCAGTAAGTGACCGCTCCTCCCTGGGAGAGCCCTGTGCACCGGCGGTAAGTGACCGCTGCTCTCTGGCCTCCCTCCTCTTCTCTGCTGCTCTCTGGAACAGGCCCTGGATGGTATTGGGTGTTCTTCTCTCCGTGTCCTTTCTCTCATTCTGCGGTGTCCTGGGGCTGGCCGGCTGTGCCGCGGCGTCTGAGCACGGCGTCTGTTCTCCGGCTGCTTCCTTGCTCATGAAGCTGGTGATTCCCCCCCCGGAGGGGGCGGTCGGGGAGAATTTGCTGGCGCAGAGCTGGAGCAGACTCAGGGGAGGGGACCTGCCAGGGAGAGGAGGGGAAGTCAGGTTATGTGGCTGGGTACCAGAGATAACAAACCGCACCCCCCTCCCTCCCCCGCACCCCCCTTCCTCACCAAGCTGTCTGATGCACCCCCTCCCTCCCACGCACCCCCTTTCCTCACCAGGCTGCCTGGTGCACCCCCTCCCTCCCCCGCACCCACCTTCCTCACCAGGCTGCCTGCTGCAGCCCCCACCCTCCCCCGCACCCCCCTTCCTCACCAGGCTGCCTGGTGCAGCCCCCTCCCTCCCCCGCACCCCCCTTCCTCACCAGGCTGCCTGGTGCAGCCCCCTCCCTCCCCCGCACCCCCCCTTCCTCAACAGGCTGCCTGCTGCAGCCCCCTCCCTCCCCCGCACCCCCTTCCTCACCAAGCTGCCTGGTGCACCCCCTCCCTCCCCCGCACCCCCCTTCCTCACCAGGCTGCCTGGTGCACCCCCTCCCTCCCCCGCACCCCCCTTCCTCACCAGGCTGCCTGGTGCAGCCCCCTCCCTCCCCCGCACCCCCCAACTTCCTCACCAAGCTGCCTGGTGCAGCCCCCTCCCTCCCCCGCACCCCCCCCCTTCCTCACCAAGCTGCCTGGTGCACCCCTTCACTCCCCCGCACCCCCCTTCCTCACCAGGCTGCCTGGTGCCGTCCCCTCCCTCCCCCGCACCCCCCTTCCTCCCCAGGCTGCCTGGTGCACCCCTCCCTCCCCCGCACCCCCCTTCCTCCCCAGGCTGCCTGGTGCACCCCCTCCCTCCCCCGCACCTCCCTTCCTCCCCAGGCTGCCTGGTGCACCCCCTCCCTCCCCCGCAACCCCCTTCCTCCCCAGGCTGCCTGGTGCACCCCCTCCCTCCCCCGCACCCCCCTTCCTCACCAGGCTGCCTGGTGCACCCCCTGCGGTGTTGAAGCTTTTCAGTAGTACGAAGGCGTCGCTGCTGAATCCGTTGTGCGTCGTAGCGAGCGAGGGCGCAGCACCGTGACATGCCGCTGCGGCGCCGGTCTCCCTGCTGGTGCAAGCCCACGGTCAGCTGTTTGGCCACCCTGTGATTCTGAGAGGGAAGGGGAATATTACGCACACGTTAAGCACACGCACCTCAGCGCGCCGCGAATTTCTACGTAAAAGGAGCAGTCTGTGCTGACCGACTTCTTATTTATTCCACTTTCCAAAGCGGTTTCTATTCTTTAAATCTCATGCTTGGTTCAGCAGATATATGCGATTTAAATATTAAGTGTCCGGGAGGTTAAAATGGAGACTTCCCCCAGAGCCCGGTGGTGTCCAACGGTTACCATGGTAACCTCAGAAGCGAGAGATGAAGGGAGCAGACTTCACCGGCTGTATAATCCCCAAACACACAGATACAGAGAAACACCCGGGAGAGACTTCACCGGCCGTATAATCCCCAAACACACAGATACAGAGAAACACCCGGGAGAGACTTCACCGGCCGTATAATCCCCAAACACACAGATACAGAGAAACACCCGGGAGAGACTTCACCGGCCGTATAATCCCAAACACACAGATACAGAGAAACACCCGGGAGAGACTTCACCGGCCGTATAATCCCCAAACACACAGATACAAAGTAACACCCGGGAGAGACTTCACCGGCCGTATAATCCCCAAACACACAGATACAGAGTAACACCCGGGAGAGACTTCACCGGCCGTATAATCCCCAAACACACAGATACAGAGAAACACCCGGGAGAGACTTCACCGGCCGTATAATCCCCAAACACACAGATACAGAGTAACACCCGGGAGAGACTTCACCGGCCGTATAATCCCCAAACACACAGATACAGAGAAACACCCGGGAGAGACTTCACCGGCCGTATAATCCCCAAACACACAGATACAGAGAAACACCCGGGAGAGACTTCACCGGCCGTATAATCCCCAAACACACAGATACAGAGAAACACCCGGGAGAGACGTCACCGGCCGTATAATCCCCAAACACACAGATACAGAGAAACACCCGGGAGAGACTTCACCGGCCGTATAATCCCCAAACACACAGATACAGAGAAACACCCGGGAGAGACTTCACCGGCCGTATAATCCCCAAACACACAGATACAGAGAAACACCCGGGAGAGACTTCACCGGCCGTATAATCCCCAAACACACAGATACAGAGTAACACCCGGGAGAGACTTCACCGGCCGTATAATCCCCAAACACACAGATACAAAGTAACACCCGGGAGAGACTTCACCGGCCGTATAATCCCCAAACACACAGATACAGAGTAACACCCGGGAGAGACTTCACCGGCCGTATAATCCCCAAACACACAGATACAGAGAAACACCCGGGAGAGACTTCACCGGCCGTATAATCCCCAAACACACAGATACAGAGAAACACCCGGGAGAGACTTCACCGGCCGTATAATCCCCAAACACAGATACAGAGAAACACCCGGGAGAGACTTCACCGGCCGTATAATCCCCAAACACACAGATACAGAGTAACACCCGGGAGAGACTTCACCGGCCGTATAATCCCCAAACACACAGATACAGAGAAACACCCGGGAGACACGTCACCGGCCGTATAATCCCCAAACACACAGATACAGAGAAACACCCGGGAGAGACGTCACCGGCCGTATAATCCCCAAACACACAGATACAGAGAAACACCCGGGAGAGACTTCACCGGCCGTATAATCCCCAAACACACAGATACAGAGAAACACCCGGGAGAGACTTCACCGGCCGTATAATCCCCAAACACACAGATACAGAGAAACACCCGGGAGAGACTTCACCGGCCGTATAATCCCCAAACACACAGATACAGAGAAACACCCGGGAGAGACTTCACCGGCCGTATAATCCCCAAACACACAGATACAAAGTAACACCCGGGAGAGACTTCACCGGCCGTATAATCCCCAAACACACAGATACAAAGTAACACCCGGGAGAGACTTCACCGGCCGTATAATCCCCAAACACACAGATACAGAGTAACACCCGGGAGAGAGACTTCACCGGCCGTATAATCCCCAAACACACAGATACAAAGTAACACCCGGGAGAGACTTCACCGGCCGTATAATACCCAAACACACAGATACAGAGTAACACCCGGGAGAGACTTCACCGGCCGTATAATCCCCAAACACACAGATACAGAGTAACACCCGGGAGAGACTTCACCGGCCGTATAATCCCCAAACACACAGATACAAAGTAACACCCGGGAGAGACGTCACCGGCCGTATAATCCCCAAACACACAGATACAGAGAAACACCCGGGAGAGACGTCACCGGCCGTATAATCCCCAAACACACAGATACAGAGAAACACCCGGGAGAGACGTCACCGGCCGTATAATCCCCAAACACACAGATACAAAGTAACACCCGGGAGAGACTTCACCGGCCGTATAATCCCCAAACACACAGATACAGAGAAACACCCGGGAGAGAGACTTCACCGGCCGTATAATCCCCAAACACACAGATACAAAGTAACACCCGGGAGAGACTTCACCGGCCGTATAATCCCCAAACACACAGATACAAAGTAACACCCGGGAGAGACTTCACCGGCCGTATAATCCCCAAACACACAGATACAGAGACACACCCGGAGAGACTTCACCGGCCGTATAATCCCCAAACACACAGATACAGAGTAACACCCGGGAGAGACTTCACCGGCCGTATAATCCCCAAACACACAGATACAGAGAAACACCCGGGAGAGACTTCACCGGCCGTATAATCCCCAAACACACAGATACAGAGAAACACCCGGGAGAGACTTCACCGGCCGTATAATCCCAAACACACAGATACAGAGACACACCCGGGAGAGACTTCACCGGCCGTATAATCCCCAAACACACAGATACAGAGAAACACCCGGGAGAGACTTCACCGGCCGTATAATCCCCAAACACACAGATACAAAGTAACACCCGGGAGAGACTTCACCGGCCGTATAATCCCCAAACACACAGATACAGAGAAACACCCGGGAGAGACTTCACCGGCCGTATAATCCCCAAACACACAGATACAGAGTAACACCCGGGAGAGACTTCACCGGCCGTATAATCCCCAAACACACAGATACAGAGAAACACCCGGGAGAGACTTCACCGGCCGTATAATCCCCAAACACACAGATACAAAGTAACACCCGGGAGAGACTTCACCGGCCGTATAATCCCCAAACACACAGATACAGAGACACACCCGGGAGAGACTTCACCGGCCGTATAATCCCCAAACACACAGATACAGAGAAACACCCGGGAGAGACTTCACCGGCCGTATAATCCCAAACACACCGATACAAAGTAACACCCGGGAGAGACTTCACCGGCCGTATAATCCCCAAACACACAGATACAGAGAAACACCCGGGAGAGACTTCACCGGCCGTATAATCCCCAAACACACAGATACAAAGTAACACCCGGGAGAGACTTCACCGGCCGTATAATCCCCAAACACACAGATACAAAGTAACACCCGGGAGAGACTTCACCGGCCGTATAATCCCCAAACACACAGATACAGAGAAACACCCGGGAGAGACTTCACCGGCCGTATAATCCCCAAACACACAGATACAGAGAAACACCCGGGAGAGACTTCACCGGCCGTATAATCCCCAAACACACAGATACAGAGTAACACCCGGGAGAGACTTCACCGGCCGTATAATCCCCAAACACACAGATACAGAGAAACACCCGGGAGAGACTTCACCGGCCGTATAATCCCCAAACACACAGATACAGAGTAACACCCGGGAGAGACTTCACCGGCCGTATAATCCCCAAACACACAGATACAAAGTAACACCCGGGAGAGACTTCACCGGCCGTATAATCCCCAAACACACAGATACAAAATAACACCCGGGAGAGACTTCACCGGCCGTATAATCCCCAAACACACAGATACAGAGAAACACCCGGGAGAGACTTCACCGGCCGTATAATCCCCAAACACACAGATACAAAGTAACACCCGGGAGAGACTTCACCGGCCGTATAATCCCCAAACACACAGATACAAAGTAACACCCGGGAGAGACTTCACCGGCCGTATAATCCCCAAACACACAGATACAAAGAAACACCCGGGAGAGACTTCACCGGCCGTATAATCCCCAAACACACAGATACAAAGTAACACCCGGGAGAGACTTCACCGGCCGTATAATCCCAAACACACAGATACAAAGTAACACACGGGAGAGACTTCACCGGCCGTATAATCCCCAAACACACAGATACAAAGTAACACCCGGGAGAGACTTCACCGGCCGTATAATCCCAAACACACAGATACAAAGTAACACACGGAGAGACTTCACCGGCCGTATAATCCCCAAACACACAGATACAGAGAAACACCCGGGAGAGACTTCACCGGCCGTATAATCCCCAAACACACAGATACAAAGTAACACCCGGGAGAGACTTCACCGGCCGTATAATCCCCAAACACACAGATACAAAGTAACACCCGGGAGAGACTTCACCGGCCTTATAATCCCCAAACACACAGATACAGAGAAACACCCGGGAGAGACTTCACCGGCCGTATAATCCCCAAACACACAGATACAGAGAAACACCCGGGAGAGACGTCACCGGCCGTATAATCCCCAAACACACAGATACAGAGAAACACCCGGGAGAGACTTCACCGGCCGTATAATCCCCAAACACACAGATACAGAGAAACACCCGGGAGAGACTTCACCGGCCGTATAATCCCCAAACACACAGATACAAAGTAACACCCGGGAGAGACTTCACCGCCGTATAATCCCCCAAACACACAGATACAGAGAAACACCCGGGAGAGACTTCACCGGCCGTATAATCCCCAAACACACAGATACAAAGTAACACCCGGGAGAGACTTCACCGGCCGTATAATCCCCAAACACACAGATACAAAGTAACACCCGGGAGAGACTTCACCGGCCGTATAATCCCCAAACACACAGATACAGAGAAACACCCGGGAGACACGTCACCGGCCGTATAATCCCCAAACACACAGATACAGAGAAACACCCGGGAGAGACTTCACCGGCCGTATAATCCCCAAACACACAGATACAGAGAAACACCCGGGAGAGACTTCACCGGCCGTATAATCCCCAAACACACAGATACAAAGTAACACCCGGGAGAGACGTCACCGGCCGTATAATCCCCAAACACACAGATACAGAGTAACACCCGGGAGAGACTTCACCGGCCGTATAATCCCCAAACACACAGATACAAAGTAACACCCGGGAGAGACTTCACCGGCCGTATAATCCCCAAACACACAGATACAGAGAAACACCCGGGAGAGACTTCACCGGCCGTATAATCCCCAAACACACAGATACAGAGAAACACCCGGGAGAGACTTCACCGGCCGTATAATCCCCAAACACACAGATACAAAGTAACACCCGGGAGAGACGTCACCGGCCGTATAATCCCCAAACACACAGATACAAAGTAACACCCGGGAGAGACTTCACCTGCCGTATAATCCCCAAACACACAGATACAAAGTAACACCCGGGAGAGACTTCACCGGCCGTATAATCCCCAAACACACAGATACAGAGAAACACCCGGGAGAGACTTCACCGGCCGTATAATCCCCAAACACACAGATACAGAGAAACACCCGGGAGAGACTTCACCGGCCGTATAATCCCCAAACACACAGATACAGAGAAACACCCAGGAGAGACTTCACCGGCCGTATAATCCCCAAACACACAGATACAGAGAAACACCCGGGAGAGACTTCACCGGCTGTATAATCCCCAAACACACAGATACAAAGTAACACCCGGGAGAGACTTCACCGGCCGTATAATCCCCAAACACACAGATACAGAGTAACACCCGGGAGAGACTTCACCGGCCGTATAATCCCCAAACACACAGATACAGAGAAACACCCGGGAGAGACTTCACCGGCCGTATAATCCCCAAACACACAGATACAAAGTAACACCCGGGAGAGACTTCACCGGCCGTATAATCCCCAAACACACAGATACAAAGTAACACCCGGGAGAGACTTCACCGGCCGTATAATCCCCAAACACACAGATACAGAGAAACACCCGGGAGAGACTTCACCGGCCGTATAATCCCCAAACACACAGATACAAAGTGACACCCGGGAGAGACTTCACCGGCCGTATAATCCCCAAACACACAGATACAAAGAAACACCCGGGAGAGACTTCACCGGCCGTATAATCCCCAAACACACAGATACAAAGTAACACCCGGGAGAGACTTCACCGGCCGTATAATCCCCAAACACACAGATACAGAGAAACACCCGGGAGAGACTTCACCGGCCGTATAATCCCAAAACACAAAGATACAAAGTAACACCCGGGAGAGACTTCACCGGCCGTATAATCCCCAAACACACAGATACAGAGAAACACCCGGGAGAGACTTCACCGGCCGTATAATCCCCAAACACACAGATACAGAGTAACACCCGGGAGAGACTTCACCGGCCGTATAATCCCCAAACACACAGATACAGAGAAACACCCGGGAGAGACTTCACCGGCCGTATAATCCCCAAACACACAGATACAGAGAAACACCCGGGAGAGACTTCACCGGCCGTATAATCCCCAAACACACAGATACAAAGTAACACCCGGGAGAGACTTCACCGGCCGTATAATCCCCAAACACACAGATACAGAGAAACACCCGGGAGAGACTTCACCGGCCGTATAATCCCCAAACACACAGATACAAAGTAACACCCGGGAGAGACTTCACCGGCCGTATAATCCCCAAACACACAGATACAAAGTAACACCCGGGAGAGACTTCACCGGCCGTATAATCCCCAAACACACAGATACAGAGAAACACCCGGGAGAGACTTCACCGGCCGTATAATCCCCAAACACACAGATACAAAGTGACACCCGGGAGAGACTTCACCGGCCGTATAATCCCCAAACACACAGATACAAAGTAACACCCGGGAGAGACTTCACCGGCCGTATAATCCCCAAACACACAGATACAAAGTAACACCCGGGAGAGACTTCACCGGCCGTATAATCCCCAAACACACAGATACAGAGAAACACCCGGGAGAGACTTCACCGGCCGTATAATCCCAAAACACAAAGATACAAAGTAACACCCGGGAGAGACTTCACCGGCCGTATAATCCCCAAACACACAGATACAGAGAAACACCCGGGAGAGACTTCACCGGCCGTATAATCCCCAAACACACAGATACAGAGAAACACCCGGGAGAGACTTCACCGGCCGTATAATCCCCAAACACACAGATACAGAGTAACACCCGGGAGAGACTTCACCGGCCGTATAATCCCCAAACACACAGATACAGAGTAACACCCGGGAGAGACTTCACCGGCCGTATAATCCCCAAACACACAGATACAGAGAAACACCCGGGAGAGACTTCACCGGCCGTATAATCCCCAAACACACAGATACAGAGTAACACCCGGGAGAGACTTCACCGGCCGTATAATCCCCAAACACACAGATACAGAGTAACACCCGGGAGAGACTTCACCGGCCGTATAATCCCCAAACACACAGATACAGAGTAACACCCGGGAGAGACTTCACCGGCCGTATAATCCCCAAACACACAGATACAAAGTAACACCCGGGAGAGACTTCACCGGCCGTATAATCCCCAAACACACAGATACAGAGAAACACCCGGGAGAGACTTCACCGGCCGTATAATCCCCAAACACACAGATACAAAGTAACACCCGGGAGAGACTTCACCGGCCGTATAATCCCCAAACACACAGATACAGAGTAACACCCGGGAGAGACTTCACCGGCCGTATAATCCCCAAACACACAGATACAGAGAAACACCCGGGAGAGACTTCACCGGCCGTATAATCCCCAAACACACAGATACAAAGTAACACCCGGGAGAGACGTCACCGGCCGTATAATCCCCAAACACACAGATACAAAGTAACACCCGGGAGAGACTTCACCGGCCGTATAATCCCCAAACACACAGATACAGAGTAACACCCGGGAGAGACTTCACCGGCCGTATAATCCCCAAACACACAGATACAGAGTAACACCCGGGAGAGACTTCACCGGCCGTATAATCCCCAAACACACAGATACAAAGTAACACCCGGGAGAGACTTCACCGGCCGTATAATCCCCAAACACACAGATACAGAGAAACACCCGGGAGAGACTTCACCGGCCGTATAATCCCCAAACACACAGATACAGAGTAACACCCGGGAGAGACTTCACCGGCCGTATAATCCCCAAACACACAGATACAGAGTAACACCCGGGAGAGACTTCACCGGCCGTATAATCCCCAAACACACAGATACAGAGAAACACCCGGGAGAGACTTCACCGGCCGTATAATCCCCAAACACACAGATACAGAGTAACACCCGGGAGAGACTTCACCGGCCGTATAATCCCCAAACACACAGATACAGAGTAACACCCGGGAGAGACTTCACCGGCCGTATAATCCCCAAACACACAGATACAGAGTAACACCCGGGAGAGACTTCACCGGCCGTATAATCCCCAAACACACAGATACAAAGTAACACCCGGGAGAGACTTCACCGGCCGTATAATCCCCAAACACACAGATACAGAGAAACACCCGGGAGAGACTTCACCGGCCGTATAATCCCCAAACACACAGATACAAAGTAACACCCGGGAGAGACTTCACCGGCCGTATAATCCCCAAACACACAGATACAGAGTAACACCCGGGAGAGACTTCACCGGCCGTATAATCCCCAAACACACAGATACAGAGAAACACCCGGGAGAGACTTCACCGGCCGTATAATCCCCAAACACACAGATACAAAGTAACACCCGGGAGAGACGTCACCGGCCGTATAATCCCCAAACACACAGATACAAAGTAACACCCGGGAGAGACTTCACCGGCCGTATAATCCCCAAACACACAGATACAGAGTAACACCCGGGAGAGACTTCACCGGCCGTATAATCCCCAAACACACAGATACAGAGTAACACCCGGGAGAGACTTCACCGGCCGTATAATCCCCAAACACACAGATACAAAGTAACACCCGGGAGAGACTTCACCGGCCGTATAATCCCCAAACACACAGATACAGAGAAACACCCGGGAGAGACTTCACCGGCCGTATAATCCCCAAACACACAGATACAAAGTAACACCCGGGAGAGACTTCACCGGCCGTATAATCCCCAAACACACAGATACAAAGTAACACCCGGGAGAGACTTCACCGGCCGTATAATCCCCAAACACACAGATACAGAGAAACACCCGGGAGAGACTTCACCGGCCGTATAATCCCCAAACACACAGATACAGAGTAACACCCGGGAGAGACTTCACCGGCCGTATAATCCCCAAACACACAGATACAGAGTAACACCCGGGAGAGACTTCACCGGCCGTATAATCCCCAAACACACAGATACAAAGAAACACCCGGGAGAGACTTCACCGGCCGTATAATCCCCAAACACACAGATACAAAGTAACACCCGGGAGAGACTTCACCGGCCGTATAATCCCCAAACACACAGATGCAGAGAAACACCCGGGAGAGACTTCACCGGCCGTATAATCCCCAAACACACAGATACAGAGTAACACCCGGGAGAGACTTCACCGGCCGTATAATCCCCAAACACACAGATACAGAGAAACACCCGGGAGAGACTTCACCGGCCGTATAATCCCCAAACACACAGATACAGAGAAACACCCGGGAGAGACTTCACCGGCCGTATAATCCCCAAACACACAGATACAGAGAAACACCCGGGAGAGACTTCACCGGCCGTATAATCCCCAAACACACAGATACAGAGAAACACCCGGGAGAGACGTCACCGGCCGTATAATCCCCAAACACACAGATACAGAGTAACACCCGGGAGAGACTTCACCGGCCGTATAATCCCCAAACACACAGATACAAAGTAACACCCGGGAGAGACTTCACCGGCCGTATAATCCCCAAACACACAGATACAGAGAAACACCCGGGAGAGACTTCACCGGCCGTATAATCCCCAAACACACAGATACAAAGTAACACCCGGGAGAGACTTCACCGGCCGTATAATCCCCAAACACACAGATACAGAGAAACACCCGGGAGAGACTTCACCGGCCGTATAATCCCCAAACACACAGATACAAAGTAACACCCGGGAGAGACTTCACCGGCCGTATAATCCCCAAACACACAGATACAAAGTAACACCCGGGAGAGACTTCACCGGCCGTATAATCCCCAAACACACAGATACAAAGAAACACCCAGGAGAGACTTCACCGGCCGTATAATCCCCAAACACACAGATACAGAGTAACACCCGGGAGAGACTTCACCGGCCGTATAATCCCCAAACACACAGATACAGAGTAACACCCGGGAGAGACTTCACCGGCCGTATAATCCCCAAACACACAGATACAGAGAAACACCCGGGAGAGACGTCACCGGCCGTATAATCCCCAAACACACAGATACAAAGTAACACCCGGGAGAGACTTCACCGGCCGTATAATCCCCAAACACACAGATACAGAGAAACACCCGGGAGAGACTTCACCGGCCGTATAATCCCCAAACACACAGATACAGAGAAACACCCGGGAGAGACTTCACCGGCCGTATAATCCCCAAACACACAGATACAGAGAAACACCCGGGAGAGACGTCACCGGCCGTATAATCCCCAAACACACAGATACAAAGTAACACCCGGGAGAGACTTCACCGGCCGTATAATCCCCAAACACACAGATACAGAGTAACACCCGGGAGAGACTTCACCGGCCGTATAATCCCCAAACACACAGATACAGAGAAACACCCGGGAGAGAGACTTCACCGGCCGTATAATCCCCAAACACACAGATACAAAGTAACACCCGGGAGAGACTTCACCGGCCGTATAATCCCCAAACACACAGATACAGAGAAACACCCGGGAGAGACTTCACCGGCCGTATAATCCCCAAACACACAGATACAGAGAAACACCCGGGAGAGACGTCACCGGCCGTATAATCCCCAAACACACAGATACAAAGTAACACCCGGGAGAGACTTCACCGGCCGTATAATCCCCAAACACACAGATACAGAGAAACACCCGGGAGAGACTTCACCGGCCGTATAATCCCCAAACACACAGATACAGAGAAACACCCGGGAGAGACTTCACCGGCCGTATAATCCCCAAACACACAGATACAGAGAAACACCCGGGAGAGACTTCACCGGCCGTATAATCCCCAAACACACAGATACAAAGTAACACCCGGGAGAGACTTCACCGGCCGTATAATCCCCAAACACACAGATACAGAGAAACACCCGGGAGAGACTTCACCGGCCGTATAATCCCCAAACACACAGATACAAAGTAACACCCGGGAGAGACTTCACCGGCCGTATAATCCCCAAACACACAGATACAGAGAAACACCCGGGAGAGACTTCACCGGCCGTATAATCCCCAAACACACAGATACAAAGTAACACCCGGGAGAGACTTCACCGGCCGTATAATCCCCAAACACACAGATACAGAGTAACACCCGGGAGAGACTTCACCGGCCGTATAATCCCCAAACACACAGATACAGAGAAACACCCGGGAGAGACTTCACCGGCCGTATAATCCCCAAACACACAGATACAGAGAAACACCCGGGAGAGACGTCACCGGCCGTATAATCCCCAAACACACAGATACAAAGTAACACCCGGGAGAGACTTCACCGGCCGTATAATCCCCAAACACACAGATACAGAGTAACACCCGGGAGAGAGACTTCACCGGCCGTATAATCCCCAAACACACAGATACAAAGTAACACCCGGGAGAGACTTCACCGGCCGTATAATCCCCAAACACACAGATACAGAGAAACACCCGGGAGAGACTTCACCGGCCGTATAATCCCCAAACACACAGATACAGAGAAACACCCGGGAGAGACTTCACCGGCCGTATAATCCCCAAACACACAGATACAGAGAAACACCCGGGAGAGACTTCACCGGCCGTATAATCCCCAAACACACAGATACAAAGTAACACCCGGGAGAGACTTCACCGGCCGTATAATCCCCAAACACACAGATACAGAGAAACACCCGGGAGAGACGTCACCGGCCGTATAATCCCCAAACACACAGATACAGAGAAACACCCGGGAGAGACTTCACCGGCCGTATAATCCCCAAACACACAGATACAGAGAAACACCCGGGAGAGACTTCACCGGCCGTATAATCCCAAACACACAGATACAGAGTAACACCCGGGAGAGACGTCACCGGCCGTATAATCCCCAAACACACAGATACAGAGAAACACCCGGGAGAGACGTCACCGGCCGTATAATCCCCAAACACACAGATACAGAGAAACACCCGGGAGAGACTTCACCGGCCGTATAATCCCCAAACACACAGATACAGAGAAACACCCGGGAGAGACTTCACCGGCCGTATAATCCCCAAACACACAGATACAGAGTAACACCCGGGAGAGACGTCACCGGCCGTATAATCCCCAAACTCACAGATACAGAGAAACACCCGGGAGAGACGTCACCGGCCGTATAATCCCCAAACACACAGATACAGAGAAACACCCGGGAGAGACTTCACCGGCCGTATAATCCCCAAACACACAGATACAAAGTAACACCCGGGAGAGACTTCACCGGCCGTATAATCCCCAAACACACAGATACAAAGTAACACCCGGGAGAGACTTCACCGGCCGTATAATCCCCAAACACACAGATACAGAGTAACACCCGGGAGAGACTTCACCGGCCGTATAATCCCCAAACACACAGATACAGAGTAACACCCGGGAGAGACTTCACCGGCCGTATAATCCCCAAACACACAGATACAAAGTAACACCCGGGAGAGACTTCACCGGCCGTATAATCCCCAAACACACAGATACAAAGTAACAACCGGGAGAGACTTCACCGGCCGTATAATCTCCAAACACACAGATACAGAGAAACACCCGGGAGAGACTTCACCGGCCGTATAATCCCCAAACACACAGATACAAAGTAACACCCGGGAGAGACTTCACCGGCCGTATAATCCCCAAACACACAGATACAGAGAAACACCCGGGAGAGACTTCACCGGCCGTATAATCCCCAAACACACAGATACAGAGAAACACCCGGGAGAGACTTCACCGGCCGTATAATCCCCAAACACACAGATACAGAGAAACACCCGGGAGAGACTTCACCGGCCGTATAATCCCCAAACACACAGATACAGAGAAACACCCGGGAGAGACTTCACCGGCCGTATAATCCCCAAACACACAGATACAGAGAAACACCCGGGAGAGACTTCACCGGCCGTATAATCCCCAAACACACAGATACAGAGAAACACCCGGGAGAGACTTCACCGGCCGTATAATCCCCAAACACACAGATACAGAGAAACACCCGGGAGAGACTTCACCGGCCGTATAATCCCCAAACACACAGATACAGAGTAACACCCGGGAGAGACTTCACCGGCCGTATAATCCCCAAACACACAGATACAAAGTAACACCCGGGAGAGACTTCACCGGCCGTATAATCCCCAAACACACAGATACAGAGAAACACCCGGGAGAGACTTCACCGGCCGTATAATCCCCAAACACACAGATACAGAGTAACACCCGGGAGAGACTTCACCGGCCGTATAATCCCCAAACACACAGATACAGAGAAACACCCGGGAGAGACTTCACCGGCCGTATAATCCCCAAACACACAGATACAAAGTAACACCCGGGAGAGAGACTTCACCGGCCGTATAATCCCCAAACACACAGATACAAAGTAACACCCGGGAGAGAGACTTCACCGGCCGTATAATCCCCAAACACACAGATACAAAGAAACACCCGGGAGAGACTTCACCGGCCGTATAATCCCCAAACACACAGATACAAAGAAACACCCGGGAGAGACTTCACCGGCCGTATAATCCCCAAACACACAGATACAGAGAAACACCCGGGAGAGACTTCACCGGCCGTATAATCCCCAAACACACAGATACAGAGAAACACCCGGGAGAGACTTCACCGGCCGTATAATCCCCAAACACACAGATACAGAGTAACACCCGGGAGAGACTTCACCGGCCGTATAATCCCCAAACACACAGATACAGAGAAACACCCGGGAGAGACTTCACCGGCCGTATAATCCCCAAACACACAGATACACAGTAACACCCGGGAGAGACTTCACCGGCCGTATAATCCCCAAACACACAGATACAAAGTAACACCCGGGAGAGACTTCACCGGCCGTATAATCCCCAAACACACAGATACAGAGAAACACCCGGGAGAGAGACTTCACCGGCCGTATAATCCCCAAACACACAGATACAGAGAAACACCCGGGAGAGACTTCACCGGCCGTATAATCCCCAAACACACAGATACAGAGAAACACCCGGGAGAGACTTCACCGGCCGTATAATCCCCAAACACACAGATACAAAGTAACACCCGGGAGAGACTTCACCGGCCGTATAATCCCCAAACACACAGATACAGAGAAACACCCGGGAGAGACTTCACCGGCCGTATAATCCCCAAACACACAGATACAGAGTAACACCCGGGAGAGACTTCACCGGCCGTATAATCCCCAAACACACAGATACAGAGAAACACCCGGGAGAGACTTCACCGGCCGTATAATCCCCAAACACACAGATACAGAGAAACACCCGGGAGAGACTTCACCGGCCGTATAATCCCCAAACACACAGATACAGAGAAACACCCGGGAGAGACTTCACCGGCCGTATAATCCCCAAACACACAGATACAAAGTAACACCCGGGAGAGACTTCACCGGCCGTATAATCCCCAAACACACAGATACAGAGAAACACCCGGGAGAGACTTCACCGGCCGTATAATCCCCAAACACACAGATACAGAGTAACACCCGGGAGAGACTTCACCGGCCGTATAATCCCCAAACACACAGATACAGAGAAACACCCGGGAGAGACTTCACCGGCCGTATAATCCCCAAACACACAGATACAGAGAAACACCCGGGAGAGACTTCACCGGCCGTATAATCCCCAAACACACAGATACAAAGTAACACCCGGGAGAGACTTCACCGGCCGTATAATCCCCAAACACACAGATACAGAGAAACACCCGGGAGAGACGTCACCGGCCGTATAATCCCCAAACACACAGATACAGAGAAACACCCGGGAGAGACTTCACCGGCCGTATAATCCCCAAACACACAGATACAGAGAAACACCCGGGAGAGACTTCACCGGCCGTATAATCCCCAAACACACAGATACAGAGTAACACCCGGGAGAGACTTCACCGGCCGTATAATCCCCAAACACACAGATACAAAGTAACACCCAGGAGAGACTTCACCGGCCGTATAATCCCCAAACACACAGATACAGAGAAACACCCGGGAGAGACTTCACCGGCCGTATAATCCCCAAACACACAGATACAAAGTAACACCCGGGAGAGACTTCCCCGGCCGTATAATCCCCAAACACACAGATACAGAGAAACACCCGGGAGAGACTTCACCGGCCGTATAATCCCCAAACACACAGATACAGAGAAACACCCGGGAGAGACTTCACCGGCCGTATAATCCCCAAACACACAGATACAGAGAAACACCCGGGAGAGACTTCACCGGCGGTATAATCCCCAAACACACAGATACAGAGAAACACCCGGGAGAGACTTCCCCGGCCGTATAATCCCCAAACACACAGATACAGAGAAACACCCGGGAGAGACTTCACCGGCCGTATAATCCCCAAACACACAGATACAGAGAAACACCCGGGAGAGACTTCACCGGCCGTATAATCCCCAAACACACAGATACAGAGAAACACCCGGGAGAGACTTCACCGGCCGTATAATCCCCAAACACACAGATACAAAGTAACACCCGGGAGAGACTTCACCGGACGTATAATCCCCAAACACACAGATACAGAGAAACACCCGGGAGAGACTTCCCCGGCCGTATAATCCCCAAACACACAGATACAGAGAAACACCCGGGAGAGACTTCACCGGACGTATAATCCCCAAACACACAGATACAGAGAAACACCCGGGAGAGACTTCACCGGCCGTATAATCCCCAAACACACAGATACAGAGTAACACCCGGGAGAGACTTCACCGGCCGTATAATCCCCAAACACACAGATACAGAGAAACACCCGGGAGAGAGACTTCACCGGCCGTATAATCCCCAAACACACAGATACACAGTAACACCCGGGAGAGACTTCACCGGCCGTATAATCCCCAAACACACAGATACAAAGAAACACCCGGGAGAGACTTCACCGGCCGTATAATCCCCAAACACACAGATACAGAGAAACACCCGGGAGAGACTTCACCGGCCGTATAATCCCCAAACACACAGATACAGAGAAACACCCGGGAGAGACTTCACCGGCCGTATAATCCCCAAACACACAGATACAGAGAAACACCCGGGAGAGACTTCACCGGCCGTATAATCCCCAAACACACAGATACAAAGTAACACCCGGGAGAGACTTCACCGGACGTATAATCCCCAAACACACAGATACAGAGAAACACCCGGGAGAGACTTCACCGGCCGTATAATCCCCAAACACACAGATACAGAGAAACACCCGGGAGAGACTTCACCGGACGTATAATCCCCAAACACACAGATACAGAGAAACACCCGGGAGAGACTTCCCCGGCCGTATAATCCCCAAACACACAGATACAGAGTAACACCCGGGAGAGACTTCACCGGCCGTATAATCCCCAAACACACAGATACAGAGAAACACCCGGGAGAGAGACTTCACCGGCCGTATAATCCCCAAACACACAGATACACAGTAACACCCGGGAGAGACTTCACCGGCCGTATAATCCCCAAACACACAGATACAAAGAAACACCCGGGAGAGACTTCACCGGCCGTATAATCCCCAAACACACAGATACAGAGAAACACCCGGGAGAGACTTCACCGGCCGTATAATCCCCAAACACACAGATACAGAGAAACACCCGGGAGAGACTTCACCGGCCGTATAATCCCCAAACACACAGATACAGAGTAACACCCGGGAGAGACTTCACCGGCCGTATAATCCCCAAACACACAGATACAGAGAAACACCCGGGAGAGACTTCACCGGCCGTATAATCCCCAAACACACAGATACAGAGTAACACCCGGGAGAGACTTCACCGGCCGTATAATCCCCAAACACACAGATACAAAGTAACACCCGGGAGAGACTTCACCGGCCGTATAATCCCCAAACACACAGATACAGAGAAACACCCGGGAGAGACTTCACCGGCCGTATAATCCCCAAACACACAGATACAGAGAAACACCCGGGAGAGAGACTTCACCGGCCGTATAATCCCCAAACACACAGATACAGAGAAACACCCGGGAGAGACTTCACCGGCCGTATAATCCCCAAACACACAGATACAAAGTAACACCCGGGAGAGACTTCACCGGCCGTATAATCCCCAAACACACAGATACAGAGAAACACCCGGGAGAGACGTCACCGGCCGTATAATCCCCAAACACACCGATACAAAGTAACACCCGGGAGAGACTTCACCGGCCGTATAATCCCCAAACACACAGATACAGAGAAACACCCGGGAGAGACTTCACCGGCCGTATAATCCCCAAACACACAGATACAGAGAAACACCCGGGAGAGACTTCACCGGCCGTATAATCCCCAAACACACAGATACAGAGAAACACCCGGGAGAGACTTCACCGGCCGTATAATCCCCAAACACACAGATACAGAGTAACACCCGGGAGAGACTTCACCGGCCGTATAATCCCCAAACACACAGATACAGAGAAACACCCGGGAGAGACTTCACCGGCCGTATAATCCCCAAACACACAGATACAGAGAAACACCCGGGAGAGACTTCACCGGCCGTATAATCCCCAAACACACAGATACAGAGAAACACCCGGGAGAGACTTCACCGGCCGTATAATCCCCAAACACACAGATACAGAGAAACACCCGGGAGAGACTTCACCGGCCGTATAATCCCCAAACACACAGATACAAAGTAACACCCGGGAGAGACTTCACCGGCCGTATAATCCCCAAACACACAGATACAGAGAAACACCCGGGAGAGACTTCACCGGCCGTATAATCCCCAAACACACAGATACAAAGTAACACCCGGGAGAGACTTCACCGGCCGTATAATCCCCAAACACACAGATACAAAGTAACACCCGGGAGAGACTTCACCGGCCGTATAATCCCCAAACACACAGATACAGAGTAACACCCGGGAGAGACTTCACCGGCCGTATAATCCCCAAACACACAGATACAGAGAAACACCCGGGAGAGACTTCACCGGCCGTATAATCCCCAAACACACAGATACAAAGTAACACCCGGGAGAGACTTCACCGGCCGTATAATCCCCAAACACACAGATACAAAGTAACACCCGGGAGAGACTTCACCGGCCGTATAATCCCCAAACACACAGATACAAAGTAACACCCGGGAGAGACGTCACCGGCCGTATAATCCCCAAACACACAGATACAGAGTAACACCCGGGAGAGACTTCACCGGCCGTATAATCCCCAAACACACAGATACAGAGAAACACCCGGGAGAGACTTCACCGGCCGTATAATCCCCAAACACACAGATACAAAGTAACACCCGGGAGAGACTTCACCGGCCGTATAATCCCCAAACACACAGATATAGAGAAACACCCGGGAGAGACTTCACCGGCCGTATAATCCCCAAACACACAGATACAAAGAAACACCCGGGAGAGACTTCACCGGCCGTATAATCCCCAAACACACAGATACAAAGAAACACCCGGGAGAGACTTCACCGGCCGTATAATCCCCAAACACACAGATACAGAGAAACACCCGGGAGAGACTTCACCGGCCGTATAATCCCCAAACACACAGATACAGAGAAACACCCGGGAGAGACGTCACCGGCCGTATAATCCCCAAACACACAGATACAGAGTAACACCCGGGAGAGACTTCACCGGCCGTATAATCCCCAAACACACAGATACAGAGAAACACCCGGGAGAGACTTCACCGGCCGTATAATCCCCAAACACACAGATACAAAGTAACACCCGGGAGAGACTTCACCGGCCGTATAATCCCCAAACACACAGATACAAAGTAACACCCGGGAGAGACTTCACCGGCCGTATAATCCCCAAACACACAGATACAGAGAAACACCCGGGAGAGACTTCACCGGCCGCATAATCCCCAAACACACAGATACAAAGTAACACCCGGGAGAGACTTCACCGGCCGTATAATCCCCAAACACACAGATACAGAGAAACACCCGGGAGAGACTTCACCGGCCGTATAATCCCCAAACACACAGATACAGAGAAACACCCGGGAGAGACTTCACCGGCCGTATAATCCCCAAACACAGATACAGAGAAACACCCGGGAGAGACTTCACCGGCCGTATAATCCCCAAACACACAGATACAAAGTAACACCCGGGAGAGACGTCACCGGCCGTATAATCCCCAAACACACAGATACAAAGTAACACCCGGGAGAGACTTCACCGGCCGTATAATCCCCAAACACACAGATACAAAGTAACACCCGGGAGAGACTTCACCGGCCGTATAATCCCCAAACACACAGATACAGAGAAACACCCGGGAGAGACTTCACCGGCCGTATAATCCCCAAACACACAGATACAGAGAAACACCCGGGAGAGACTTCACCGGCCGTATAATCCCCAAACACACAGATACAAAGTAACACCCGGGAGAGACTTCACCGGCCGTATAATCCCCAAACACACAGATACAGAGAAACACCCGGGAGAGACTTCACCGGCCGTATAATCCCCAAACACACAGATACAGAGAAACACCCGGGAGAGACTTCACCGGCCGTATAATCCCCAAACACACAGATACAGAGAAACACCCGGGAGAGACTTCACCGGCCGTATAATCCCCAAACACAGATACAGAGAAACACCCGGGAGAGACTTCACCGGCCGTATAATCCCCAAACACACAGATACAGAGAAACACCCGGGAGAGACTTCACCGGCCGTATAATCCCCAAACACACAGATACAAAGTAACACCCGGGAGAGACTTCACCGGCCGTATAATCCCCAAACACACAGATACAGAGAAACACCCGGGAGAGACTTCACCGGCCGTATAATCCCCAAACACACAGATACAAAGTAACACCCGGGAGAGAGACTTCACCGGCCGTATAATCCCCAAACACACAGATACAGAGAAACACACGGGAGAGACTTCACCGGCCGTATAATCCCCAAACACACAGATACAAAGTAACACCCGGGAGAGACTTCACCGGCCGTATAATCCCCAAACACACAGATACAAAGTAACACCCGGGAGAGACTTCACCGGCCGTATAATCCCCAAACACACAGATACAGAGAAACACCCGGGAGAGACTTCACCGGCCGTATAATCCCCAAACACACAGATACAAAGTAACACCCGGGAGAGACTTCACCGGCCGTATAATCCCCAAACACACAGATATAGAGAAACACCCGGGAGAGACTTCACCGGCCGTATAATCCCCAAACACACAGATACAGAGAAACACCCGGGAGAGACTTCACCGGCCGTATAATCCCCAAACACACAGATACAAAGTAACACCCGGGAGAGACTTCACCGGCCGTATAATCCCCAAACACACAGATACAAAGTAACACCCGGGAGAGACTTCACCGGCCGTATAATCCCCAAACACACAGATATAGAGAAACACCCGGGAGAGACTTCACCGGCCGTATAATCCCCAAACACACAGATACAGAGAAACACCCGGGAGAGACTTCACCGGCCGTATAATCCCCAAACACACAGATACAAAGAAACACCCGGGAGAGACTTCACCGGCCGTATAATCCCCAAACACACAGATACAGAGAAACACCCGGGAGAGACTTCACCGGCCGTATAATCCCCAAACACACAGATACAGAGAAACACCCGGGAGAGACTTCACCGGCCGTATAATCCCCAAACACACAGATACAGAGAAACACCCGGGAGAGACTTCACCGGCCGTATAATCCCCAAACACACAGATACAAAGTAACACCCGGGAGAGACTTCACCGGCCGTATAATCCCCAAACACACAGATACAAAGTAACACCCGGGAGAGACTTCACCGGCCGTATAATCCCCAAACACACAGATACAGAGAAACACCCGGGAGAGACTTCACCGGCCGTATAATCCCCAAACACACAGATACAAAGTAACACCCGGGAGAGACGTCACCGGCCGTATAATCCCCAAACACACAGATACAGAGTAACACCCGGGAGAGACTTCACCGGCCGTATAATCCCCAAACACACAGATACAAAGTAACACCCGGGAGAGACTTCACCGGCCATATAATCCCAAAACACACAGATACAGAGTAACACCCGGGAGAGACTTCACCGGCCGTATAATCCCCAAACACACAGATACAGAGTAACACCCGGGAGAGACTTCACCGGCCGTATAATCCCCAAACACACAGATACAAAGTAACACCCGGGAGAGACTTCACCGGCCGTATAATCCCCAAACACACAGATACAGAGAAACACCCGGGAGAGACTTCACCGGCCATATAATCCCCAAACACACAGATACAAAGTAACACCCGGGAGAGACTTCACCGGCCGTATAATCCCCAAACACACAGATACAGAGAAACACCCGGGAGAGACTTCACCGGCCGTATAATCCCCAAACACACAGATACAAAGTAACACCCGGGAGAGACTTCACCGGCCGTATAATCCCCAAACACACAGATACAGAGAAACACCCGGGAGAGAGACTTCACCGGCCGTATAATCCCCAAACACACAGATACAAAGTAACACCCGGGAGAGACTTCACCGGCCGTATAATCCCCAAACACACAGATACAAAGAAACACCCGGGAGAGACTTCACCGGCCGTATAATCCCCAAACACACAGATACAGAGAAACACCCGGGAGAGACTTCACCGGCCGTATAATCCCCAAACACACAGATACAGAGAAACACCCGGGAGAGACTTCACCGGCCGTATAATCCCCAAACACACAGATACAGAGAAACACCCGGGAGAGACTTCACCGGCCGTATAATCCCCAAACACACAGATACAGAGTAACACCCGGGAGAGACTTCACCGGCCGTATAATCCCCAAACACACAGATACAAAGTAACACCCGGGAGAGACTTCACCGGCCGTATAATCCCCAAACACACAGATACAAAGTAACACCCGGGAGAGACTTCACCGGCCGTATAATCCCCAAACACACAGATAAAAAGTAACACCCGGGAGAGACTTCACCGGCCGTATAATCCCCAAACACACAGATACAGAGAAACACCCGGGAGAGACTTCACCGGCCGTATAATCCCCAAACACACAGATACAGAGAAACACCCGGGAGAGACTTCACCGGCCGTATAATCCCCAAACACACAGATACAGAGTAACACCCGGGAGAGACTTCACCGGCCGTATAATCCCCAAACACACAGATACAGAGAAACACCCGGGAGAGACTTCACCGGCCGTATAATCCCCAAACACACAGATACAGAGTAACACCCGGGAGAGACTTCACCGGCCGTATAATCCCCAAACACACAGATACAAAGTAACACCCGGGAGAGACTTCACCGGCCGTATAATCCCCAAACACACAGATACAAAGTAACACCCGGGAGAGACTTCACCGGCCGTATAATCCCCAAACACACAGATACAGAGACACACCCGGGAGAGACTTCACCGGCCGTATAATCCCCAAACACACAGATACAAAGTAACACCCGGGAGAGACTTCACCGGCCGTATAATCCCCAAACACACAGATACAAAGTAACACCCGGGAGAGACTTCACCGGCCGTATAATCCCCAAACACACAGATACAGAGAAACACCCGGGAGAGACTTCACCGGCCGTATAATCCCCAAACACACAGATACAAAGTAACACCCGGGAGAGACTTCACCGGCCGTATAATCCCCAAACACACAGATACAGAGAAACACCCGGGAGAGACTTCACCGGCCATATAATCCCCAAACACACAGATACAAAGTAACACCCGGGAGAGACTTCACCGGCCGTATAATCCCAAACACACAGATACAGAGAAACACCCGGGAGAGACTTCACCGGCCGTATAATCCCCAAACACACAGATACAGAGAAACACCCGGGAGAGACTTCACCGGCCGTATAATCCCCAAACACACAGATACAGAGAAACACCCGGGAGAGACTTCACCGGCCGTATAATCCCCAAACACACAGATACAAAGTAACACCCGGGAGAGACTTCACCGGCCGTATAATCCCCAAACACACAGATACAGAGAAACACCCGGGAGAGACTTCACCGGCCGTATAATCCCCAAACACACAGATACAAAGTAACACCCGGGAGAGACTTCACCGGCCGTATAATCCCCAAACACACAGATACAAAGTAACACCCGGGAGAGACTTCACCGGCCGTATAATCCCCAAACACACAGATACAAAGTAACACCCGGGAGAGACTTCACCGGCCGTATAATCCCCAAACACACAGATACAGAGAAACACCCGGGAGAGACTTCACCGGCCGTATAATCCCCAAACACACAGATACAGAGAAACACCCGGGAGAGACTTCACCGGCCGTATAATCCCCAAACACACAGATACAAAGTAACACCCGGGAGAGAGACTTCACCGGCCGTATAATCCCCAAACACACAGATACAAAGTAACACCCGGGAGAGACTTCACCGGCCGTATAATCCCCAAACACACAGATACAAAGTAACACCCGGGAGAGACTTCACCGGCCGTATAATCCCCAAACACACAGATACAAAGTAACACCCGGGAGAGACTTCACCGGCCGTATAATCCCCAAACACACAGATACAAAGAAACACCCGGGAGAGACTTCACCGGCCGTATAATCCCCAAACACACAGATACAGAGAAACACCCGGGAGAGACTTCACCGGTCGTATAATCCCCAAACACACAGATACAGAGAAACACCCGGGAGAGACTTCACCGGCCGTATAATCCCCAAACACACAGATACAGAGTAACACCCGGGAGAGACTTCACCGGCCGTATAATCCCCAAACACACAGATACAGAGAAACACCCGGGAGAGACTTCACCGGCCGTATAATCCCCAAACACACAGATACAGAGAAACACCCGGGAGAGACTTCACCGGCCGTATAATCCCCAAACACACAGATACAGAGAAACACCCGGGAGAGACTTCACCGGCCGTATAATCCCCAAACACACAGATACAGAGAAACACCCGGGAGACACGTCACCGGCCGTATAATCCCCAAACACACAGATACAGAGAAACACCCGGGAGAGACTTCACCGGCCGTATAATCCCCAAACACACAGATACAGAGAAACACCCGGGAGAGACTTCACCGGCCGTATAATCCCCAAACACACAGATACAAAGTAACACCCGGGAGAGACTTCACCGGCCGTATAATCCCCAAACACACAGATACAGAGAAACACCCGGGAGAGACTTCACCGGCCGTATAATCCCCAAACACACAGATACAGAGAAACACCCGGGAGAGACTTCACCGGCCGTATAATCCCCAAACACACAGATACAAAGTAACACCCGGGAGAGACTTCACCGGCCGTATAATCCCCAAACACACAGATACCAAGAAACACCCGGGAGAGACTTCACCGGCCGTATAATCCCCAAACACACAGATACAGAGAAACACCCAGGAGAGACTTCACCGGCCGTATAATCCCGAAACACACAGATACAAAGTAACACCCGGGAGAGACTTCACCGGCCGTATAATCCCCAAACACACAGATACAAAGTAACACCCGGGAGAGACTTCACCGGCCGTATAATCCCCAAACACACAGATACAGAGAAACACCCGGGAGAGACTTCACCGGCCGTATAATCCCCAAACACACAGATACAGAGAAACACCCGGGAGAGACTTCACCGGCCGTATAATCCCCAAACACACAGATACAGAGAAACACCCGGGAGAGACTTCACCGGCCGTATAATCCCCAAACACACAGATACAGAGAAACACCCGGGAGAGAGACTTCACCGGCCGTATAATCCCCAAACACACAGATACAAAGTAACACCCGGGAGAGACTTCACCGGCCGTATAATCCCCAAACACACAGATACAGAGAAACACCCGGGAGAGACTTCACCGGCCGTATAATCCCCAAACACACAGATACAGAGTAACACCCGGGAGAGACTTCACCGGCCGTATAATCCCCAAACACACAGATACAGAGAAACACCCGGGAGAGACTTCACCGGCCGTATAATCCCCAAACACACAGATACAGAGAAACACCCGGGAGAGACTTCACCGGCCGTATAATCCCCAAACACACAGATACAGAGAAACACCCGGGAGAGACTTCACCGGCCGTATAATCCCCAAACACACAGATACAGAGAAACATCCGGGAGAGACGTCACCGGCCGTATAATCCCCAAACACACAGATACAGAGTAACACCCGGGAGAGACTTCACCGGCCGTATAATCCCCAAACACACAGATACAGAGTAACACCCGGGAGAGACTTCACCGGCCGTATAATCCCCAAACACACAGATACAGAGTAACACCCGGGAGAGACTTCACCGGCGGTATAATCCCCAAACACACAGATACAAAGAAACACCCGGGAGAGACTTCACCGGCCGTATAATCCCCAAACACACAGATACAAAGTAACACCCGGGAGAGACTTCACCGGCCGTATAATCCCCAAACACACAGATACAGAGTAACACCCGGGAGAGACGTCACCGTCCGTATAATCCCCAAACACACAGATACAGAGAAACACCCGGGAGAGACTTCACCGGCCGTATAATCCCCAAACACACAGATACAGAGAAACACCCGGGAGAGACTTCACCGGCCGTATAATCCCCAAACACACAGATACAGAGTAACACCCGGGAGAGACTTCACCGGCCGTATAATCCCCAAACACACAGATACAAAGTAACACCCGGGAGAGAGACTTCACCGGCCGTATAATCCCCAAACACACAGATACAGAGAAACACCCGGGAGAGACTTCACCGGCCGTATAATCCCCAAACACACAGATACAAAGTAACACCCGGGAGAGACTTCACCGGCCGTATAATCCCCAAACACACAGATACAAAGTAACACCCGGGAGAGACTTCACCGGCCGTATAATCCCCAAACACACAGATACAAAGTAACACCCGGGAGAGACTTCACCGGCCGTATAATCCCCAAACACACAGATACAGAGAAACACCCGGGAGAGACGTCACCGGCCGTATAATCCCCAAACACACAGATACAGAGAAACACCCGGGAGAGACTTCACCGGCCGTATAATCCCCAAACACACAGATACAAAGTAACACCCGGGAGAGACTTCACCGGCCGTATAATCCCCAAACACACAGATACAAAGTAACACCCGGGAGAGACTTCACCGGCCGTATAATCCCCAAACACACAGATACAGAGAAACACCCGGGAGAGACTTCACCGGCCGTATAATCCCCAAACACACAGATACAGAGAAACACCCGGGAGAGACTTCACCGGCCGTATAATCCCCAAACACACAGATACAGAGAAACACCCGGGAGAGACTTCACCGGCCGTATAATCCCCAAACACACAGATACAAAGTAACACCCAGGAGAGACTTCACCGGCCGTATAATCCCCAAACACACAGATACAAAGTAACACCCGGGAGAGACTTCACCGGTCGTATAATCCCCAAACACACAGATACAAAGTAACACCCGGGAGAGACGTCACCGGCCGTATAATCCCCAAACACACAGATACAGAGAAACACCCGGGAGAGAGACTTCACCGGCCGTATAATCCCCAAACACACAGATACAGAGAAACACCCGGGAGAGACTTCACCGGCCGTATAATCCCCAAACACACAGATACAAAGTAACACCCGGGAGAGACTTCACCGGCCGTATAATCCCCAAACACACAGATACAAAGTAACACCCGAGAGAGACTTCACCGGCCGTATAATCCCCAAACACACAGATACAGAGAAACATCCGGGAGAGACTTCACCGGCCGTATAATCCCCAAACACACAGAAACAAAGTAACACCCGGGAGAGACTTCACCGGCCGAATAATCCCCAAACACACAGATACAAAGTAACACCCGGGAGAGACTTCACCGGCCGTATAATCCCCAAACACACAGATACAGAGAAACACCCGGGAGAGAGACTTCACCGGCCGTATAATCCCCAAACACACAGATACAGAGAAACACCCGGGAGAGACTTCACCGGCGGTATAATCCCCAAACACACAGATACAGAGAAACACCCGGGAGAGACTTCACCGGCCGTATAATCCCCAAACACACAGATACAAAGTAACACCCGGGAGAGACTTCACCGGCCGTATAATCCCCAAACACACAGATACAGAGTAACACCCGGGAGAGACTTCACCGGCCGTATAATCCCCAAACACACAGATACAGAGAAACACCCGGGAGAGAGACTTCACCGGCCGTATAATCCCCAAACACACAGATACAAAGTAACACCCGGGAGAGACTTCACCGGCCGTATAATCCCCAAACACACAGATACAGAGAAACACCCGGGAGAGACTTCACCGGCCGTATAATCCCCAAACACACAGATACAAAGTAACACCCGGGAGAGAGACTTCACCGGCCGTATAATCCCCAAACACACAGATACAGAGAAACACCCGGGAGAGACTTCACCGGCCGTATAATCCCCAAACACACAGATACAAAGTAACACCCGGGAGAGACTTCACCGGCCGTATAATCCCCAAACACACAGATACAAAGTAACACCCGGGAGAGACTTCACCGGCCGTATAATCCCCAAACACACAGATACAAAGTAACACCCGGGAGAGACTTCACCGGCCGTATAATCCCCAAACACACAGATACAGAGTAACACCCGGGAGAGACTTCACCGGCTGTATAATCCCCAAACACACAGATACAGAGAAACACCCGGGAGAGACTTCACCGGCCGTATAATCCCCAAACACACAGATACAAAGTAACACCCGGGAGAGACTTCACCGGCCGTATAATCCCCAAACACACAGATACAGAGAAACACCCGGGAGAGACTTCACCGGCCGTATAATCCCCAAACACACAGATACAGAGAAACACCCGGGAGAGACTTCACCGGCCGTATAATCCCCAAACACACAGATACAAAGTAACACCCGGGAGAGACTTCACCGGCCGTATAATCCCCAAACACACAGATACAGAGTAACACCCGGGAGAGACTTCACCGGCCGTATAATCCCCAAACACACAGATACAGAGAAACACCCGGGAGAGACTTCACCGGCCGTATAATCCCCAAACACACAGATACAAAGTAACACCCGGGAGAGACTTCACCGGCCGTATAATCCCCAAACACACAGATACAGAGAAACACCCGGGAGAGACTTCACCGGCCGTATAATCCCCAAACACACAGATACAGAGAAACACCCGGGAGAGACTTCACCGGCCGTATAATCCCCAAACACACAGATACAGAGAAACACCCGGGAGAGACTTCACCGGCCGTATAATCCCCAAACACACAGATACAGAGAAACACCCGGGAGAGACTTCACCGGCCGTATAATCCCCAAACACACAGATACAGAGAAACACCCGGGAGAGACTTCACCGGCCGTATAATCCCCAAACACAGAGATACAGAGAAACACCCGGGAGAGACTTCACCGGCCGTATAATCCCCAAACACAGATACAAAGTAACACCCGGGAGAGACTTCACCGGCCGTATAATCCCCAAACACACAGATACAGAGAAACACCCGGAGAGACTTCACCGGCCGTATAATCCCCAAACACACAGATACAGAGAAACACCCGGGAGAGACTTCACCGGCCGTATAATCCCCAAACACAGAGATACAGAGAAACACCCGGGAGAGACTTCACCGGCCGTATAATCCCCAAACACACAGATACAGAGTAACACCCGGGAGAGACTTCACCGGACGTATAATCCCCAAACACACAGATACAGAGAAACACCCGGGAGAGATTTCACCGGCCGTATAATCCCCAAACACACAGATACAGAGAAACACCCGGGAGAGACTTCACCGGCCGTATAATCCCCAAACACACAGATACAAAGTAACATCCGGGAGAGACTTCACCGGCCGTATAATCCCCAAACACACAGATACAGAGAAACACCCGGGAGAGACTTCACCGGCCGTATAATCCCAAACACACAGATACAAAGTAACACCCGGGAGAGACTTCACCGGCCGTATAATCCCCAAACACACAGATACAGAGAAACACCCGGGAGAGAGACTTCACCGGCCGTATAATCCCCAAACACACAGATACAAAGAAACACCCGGGAGAGAGACTTCACCGGCCGTATAATCCCCAAACACACAGATACAAAGAAACACCCGGGAGAGACTTCACCGGCCGTATAATCCCCAAACACACAGATACAAAGAAACACCCGGGAGAGAGACTTCACCGGCCGTATAATCCCCAAACACACAGATACAAAGAAACACCCGGGAGAGAGACTTCACCGGCCGTATAATCCCCAAACACACAGATACAAAGTAACACCCGGGAGAGACTTCACCGGCCGTATAATCCCCAAACACACAGATACAGAGAAACACCCGGGAGAGACTTCACCGGCCGTATAATCCCCAAACACACAGATACAGAGAAACATCCGGGAGAGACTTCACCGGCCGTATAATCCCCAAACACACAGATACAAAGTAACACCCGGGAGAGACTTCACCGGCCGTATAATCCCCAAACACACAGATACAGAGAAACACCCGGGAGAGACTTCACCGGCCGTATAATCCCCAAACACACAGATACAGAGTAACACCCGGGAGAGACTTCACCGGCCGTATAATCCCCAAACACACAGATACAAAGTAACACCCGGGAGAGACTTCACCGGCCGTATAATCCCCAAACACACAGATACAGAGAAACACCCGGGAGAGACTTCACCGGCCGTATAATCCCCAAACACACAGATACAAAGTAACACCCGGGAGAGACTTCACCGGCCGTATAATCCCCAAACACACAGATACAGAGTAACACCCGGGAGAGACTTCACCGGCCGTATAATCCCCAAACACACAGATACAGAGAAACACCCGGGAGAGACTTCACCGGCCGTATAATCCCCAAACACACAGATACAAAGTAACACCCGGGAGAGACTTCACCGGCCGTATAATCCCCAAACACACAGATACAAAGTAACACCCGGGAGAGACTTCACCGGCCGTATAATCCCCAAACACACAGATACAGAGAAACACCCGGGAGAGACTTCACCGGCCGTATAATCCCCAAACACACAGATACAAAGTAACACCCGGGAGAGACTTCACCGGCCGTATAATCCCCAAACACACAGATACAAAGAAACACCCGGGAGAGACTTCACCGGCCGTATAATCCCCAAACACACAGATACAAAGTAACACCCGGGAGAGACTTCACCGGCCGTATAATCCCCAAACACACAGATACAGAGTAACACCCGGGAGAGACTTCACCGGCCGTATAATCCCCAAACACACAGATACAGAGAAACACCCGGGAGAGACGTCACCGGCCGTATAATCTCCAAACACACAGATACAAAGTAACACCCGGGAGAGACTTCACCGGCCGTATAATCCCCAAACACACAGATACAAAGTAACACCCGGGAGAGACTTCACCGGCCGTATAATCCCCAAACACACAGATACAAAGTAACACCCGGGAGAGACTTCACCGGCCGTATAATCCCCAAACACACAGATACAGAGAAACACCCGGGAGACACTTCACCGGCCGTATAATCCCCAAACACACAGATACAAAGAAACACCCGGGAGAGACTTCACCGGCCGTATAATCCCCAAACACACAGATACAGAGAAACACCCGGGAGAGACTTCACCGGCCGTATAATCCCCAAACACACAGATACAAAGTAACACCCGGGAGAGACTTCACCGGCCGTATAATCCCCACACACACAGATACAGAGAAACACCCGGGAGAGACTTCACCGGCCGTATAATCCCCAAACACACAGATACAAAGTAACACCCGGGAGAGACTTCACCGGCCGTATAATCCCCAAACACACAGATACAAAGTAACACCCGGGAGAGACTTCACCGGCCGTATAATCCCCAAACACACAGATACAGAGAAACACCCGGGAGAGACTTCACCGGCCGTATAATCCCCAAACACACAGATACAGAGAAACACCCGGGAGAGACTTCACCGGCCGTATAATCCCCAAACACACAGATACAAAGAAACACCCGGGAGAGACTTCACCGGCCGTATAATCCCCAAACACACAGATACAAAGTAACACCCGGGAGAGACTTCACCGGCCGTATAATCCCCAAACACACAGATACAAAGTAACACCCGGGAGAGACTTCACCGGCCGTATAATCCCCAAACACACAGATACAGAGACACACCCGGGAGAGACGTCACCGGCCGTATAATCCCCAAACACACAGATACAGAGAAACACCCGGGAGAGAGACTTCACCGGCCGTATAATCCCCAAACACACAGATACAGAGAAACACCCGGGAGAGACTTCACCGGCCGTATAATCCCCAAACACACAGATACAGAGTAACACCCGGGAGAGACTTCACCGGCCGTATAATCCCCAAACACACAGATACAGAGAAACACCCGGGAGAGACTTCACCGGCCGTATAATCCCCAAACACACAGATACAGAGAAACACCCGGGAGAGACTTCACCGGCCGTATAATCCCCAAACACACAGATACAGAGAAACACCCGGGAGAGACTTCACCGGCCGTATAATCCCCAAACACACAGATACAGAGTAACACCCGGGAGAGACTTCACCGGCCGTATAATCCCCAAACACACAGATACAGAGAAACACCCGGGAGAGACTTCACCGGCCGTATAATCCCCAAACACACAGATACAGAGAAACACCCAGGAGAGACTTCACCGGCCGTATAATCCCCACACACACAGATACAGAGTAACACCCGGGAGAGACTTCACCGGCCGTATAATCCCCAAACACACAGATACAGAGAAACACCCGGGAGAGACTTCACCGGCCGTATAATCCCCAAACACACAGATACAGAGAAACACCCGGGAGAGACTTCACCGGCCGTATAATCCCCAAACACACAGATACAGAGAAACACCCGGGAGAGACTTCACCGGCCGTATAATCCCCAAACACACAGATACAGAGTAACACCCGGGAGAGACTTCACCGGCCGTATAATCCCCAAACACACAGATACAGAGAAACACCCGGGAGAGACTTCACCGGCCGTATAATCCCCAAACACACAGATACAGAGAAACACCCGGGAGAGACGTCACCGGCCGTATAATCCCCAAACACACAGATACAGAGTAACACCCGGGAGAGACTTCACCGGCCGTATAATCCCCAAACACACAGATACAGAGAAACACCCGGGAGAGACTTCACCGGCCGTATAATCCCCAAACACACAGATACAGAGAAACACCCGGGAGAGAGACTTCACCGGCCGTATAATCCCCAAACACACAGATACAGAGTAACACCCGGGAGAGACGTCACCGGCCGTATAATCCCCAAACACACAGATACAGAGTAACACCCGGGAGAGACGTCACCGGCCGTATAATCCCCAAACACACAGATACAGAGAAACACCCGGGAGAGACGTCACCGGCCGTATAATCCCCAAACACACAGATACAAAGTAACACCCGGGAGAGACTTCACCGGCTGCATAATCCCCAAACACACAGATACAGAGAAACACCCGGGAGAGACTTCACCGGCTGCATAATCCCCAAACACACAGATACAGAGAAACACCCGGGAGAGACTTCACCGGCCGTATAATCCCCAAACACACAGATACAGAGAAACACCCGGGAGAGACTTCACCGGCCGTATAATCCCCAAACACACAGATACAAAGTAACACCCGGGAGAGACTTCACCGGACGTATAATCACCAAACACACAGATACAGAGAAACACCCGGGAGAGACTTCACCGGCCGTATAATCCCCAAACACACAGATACAGAGAAACACCCGGGAGAGACTTCACCGGCCGTATAATCCCCAAACACACAGATACAGAGAAACACCCGGGAGAGACTTCACCGGCCGTATAATCCCCAAACACACAGATACAAAGTAACACCCGGGAGAGACTTCACCGGCCGTATAATCCCCAAACACACAGATACAGAGAAACACCCGGGAGAGACTTCACCGGCCGTATAATCCCCAAACACACAGATACAGAGAAACACCCGGGAGAGACTTCACCGGCCGTATAATCCCCAAACACACAGATACAAAGTAACACCCGGGAGAGACTTCACCGGCCGTATAATCCCCAAACACACAGATACAGAGAAACACCCGGGAGAGACTTCACCGGCCGTATAATCCCCAAACACACAGATACAGAGAAACACCCGGGAGAGACGTCACCGGCCGTATAATCCCCAAACACACAGATACAAAGTAACACCCGGGAGAGACTTCACCGGCCGTATAATCCCCAAACACACAGATACAGAGAAACACCCGGGAGAGACTTCACCGGCCGTATAATCCCCAAACACACAGATACAAAGTAACACCCGGGAGAGACTTCACCGGCCGTATAATCCCCAAACACACAGATACAAAGAAACACCCGGGAGAGACTTCACCGGCCGTATAATCCCCAAACACACAGATACAGAGAAACACCCGGGAGAGACTTCACCGGCCGTATAATCCCCAAACACACAGATACAAAGTAACACCCGGGAGAGACTTCACCGGCCGTATAATCCCCAAACACACAGATACAGAGAAACACCCGGGAGAGACTTCACCGGCCGTATAATCCCCAAACACACAGATACAGAGAAACACCCGGGAGAGACTTCACCGGCCGTATAATCCCCAAACACACAGATACAGAGTAACACCCGGGAGAGACTTCACCGGCCGTATAATCCCCAAACACACAGATACAGAGAAACACCCGGGAGAGACTTCACCGGCCGTATAATCCCCAAACACACAGATACAAAGTAACACCCGGGAGAGACTTCACCGGCCGTATAATCCCCAAACACACAGATACAAAGTAACACCCGGGAGAGACTTCACCGGCCGTATAATCCCCAAACACACAGATACAAAGTAACACCCGGGAGAGACTTCACCGGCCGTATAATCCCCAAACACACAGATACAGAGAAACACCCGGGAGAGACTTCACCGGCCGTATAATCCCCAAACACACAGATACAGAGACACACCCGGGAGAGACTTCACCGGCCGTATAATCCCCAAACACACAGATACAAAGTAACACCCGGGAGAGACTTCACCGGCCGTATAATCCCCAAACACACAGATACAAAGAAACACCCGGGAGAGACTTCACCGGCCGTATAATCCCCAAACACACAGATACAGAGAAACACCCGGGAGAGACTTCACCGGCCGTATAATCCCCAAACACACAGATACAAAGTAACACCCGGGAGAGACTTCACCGGCCGTATAATCCCCAAACACACAGATACAGAGAAACACCCGGGAGAGACTTCACCGGCCGTATAATCCCCAAACACACAGATACAAAGTAACACCCGGGAGAGACTTCACCGGCCGTATAATCCCCAAACACACAGATACAGAGAAACACCCGGGAGAGACTTCACCGGCCGTATAATCCCCAAACACACAGATACAGAGAAACACCCGGGAGAGACTTCACCGGCCGTATAATCCCCAAACACACAGATACAGAGAAACACCCGGGAGAGACTTCACCGGCCGTATAATCCCCAAACACACAGATACAGAGTAACACCCGGGAGAGACGTCACCGGCCGTATAATCCCCAAACACACAGATACAAAGTAACACCCGGGAGAGACTTCACCGGCCGTATAATCCCCAAACACACAGATACAAAGTAACACCCGGGAGAGACTTCACCGGCCGTATAATCCCCAAACACACAGATACAGAGTAACACCCGGGAGAGACTTCACCGGCCGTATAACCCCCAAACACACAGATACAGAGAAACACCCGGGAGAGACTTCACCGGCCGTATAATCCCCAAACACACAGATACAGAGAAACACCCGGGAGAGACTTCACCGGCCGTATAATCCCCAAACACACAGATACAGAGAAACACCCGGGAGAGACTTCACCGGCCGTATAATCCCCAAACACACAGATACAGAGAAACACCCGGGAGAGACTTCACCGGCCGTATAATCCCCAAACACACAGATACAGAGTAACACCCGGGAGAGACTTCACCGGCCGTATAATCCCCAAACACACAGATACAGAGTAACACCCGGGAGAGACTTCACCGGCCGTATAATCCCCAAACACACAGATACAAAGTAACACCCGGGAGAGACTTCACCGGCCGTATAATCCCCAAACACACAGATGCAGAGAAACACCCGGGAGAGACTTCACCGGCCGTATAATCCCCAAACACACAGATACAAAGTAACACCCGGGAGAGACTTCACCGGCCGTATAATCCCCAAACACACAGATACAGAGTAACACCCGGGAGAGACTTCACCGGCCGTATAATCCCCAAACACACAGATACAGAGAAACACCCGGGAGAGACTTCACCGGCCGTATAATCCCCAAACACACAGATACAGAGAAACACCCGGGAGAGACTTCACCGGCCGTATAATCCCCAAACACACAGATACAGAGTAACACCCGGGAGAGACTTCACCGGCCGTATAATCCCCAAACACACAGATACAGAGTAACACCCGGGAGAGACTTCACCGGCCGTATAACCCCCAAACACACAGATACAAAGTAACACCCGGGAGAGACTTCACCGGCCGTATAATCCCCAAACACACAGATACAAAGTAACACCCGGGAGAGAGACTTCACCGGCCGTATAATCCCCAAACACACAGATACAGAGAAACACCCGGGAGAGAGACTTCACCGGCCGTATAATCCCCAAACACACAGATACAAAGTAACACCCGGGAGAGACTTCACCGGCCGTATAATCCCCAAACACACAGATACAAAGTAACACCCGGGAGAGACTTCACCGGCCGTATAATCCCCAAACACACAGATACAGAGTAACACCCGGGAGAGACTTCACCGGCCGTATAATCCCCAAACACACAGATACAGAGAAACACCCGGGAGAGACTTCACCGGCCGTATAATCCCCAAACACACAGATACAAAGTAACACCCGGGAGAGACTTCACCGGCCGTATAATCCCCAAACACACAGATACAGAGTAACACCCGGGAGAGACTTCACCGGCCGTATAATCCCCAAACACACAGATACAGAGTAACACCCGGGAGAGACTTCACCGGCCGTATAATCCCCAAACACACAGATACAGAGTAACACCCGGGAGAGACTTCACCGGCCGTATAATCCCCAAACACACAGATACAGAGAAACACCCGGGAGAGACTTCACCGGCCGTATAATCCCCAAACACACAGATACAAAGTAACACCCGGGAGAGACGTCACCGGCCGTATAATCCCCAAACACACAGATACAGAGAAACACCCGGGAGAGACTTCACCGGCCGTATAATCCCCAAACACACAGATACAAAGTAACACCCGGGAGAGACTTCACCGGCCGTATAATCCCCAAACACACAGATACAGAGTAACACCCGGGAGAGACTTCACCGGCCGTATAATCCCCAAACACACAGATACAAAGTAACACCCGGGAGAGACTTCACCGGCCGTATAATCCCCAAACACACAGATACAAAGTAACACCCGGGAGAGACTTCACCGGCCGTATAATCCCCAAACACACAGATACAAAGTAACACCCGGGAGAGACGTCACCGGCCGTATAATCCCCAAACACACAGATACAAAGTAACACCCGGGAGAGACTTCACCGGCCGTATAATCCCCAAACACACAGATACAGAGAAACACCCGGGAGAGACTTCACCGGCCGTATAATCCCCAAACACACAGATACAGAGTAACACCCGGGAGAGACTTCACCGGCCGTATAATCCCCAAACACACAGATACAGAGTAACACCCGGGAGAGAGACTTCACCGGCCGTATAATCCCCAAACACACAGATACAGAGTAACACCCGGGAGAGACTTCACCGGCCGTATAATCCCCAAACACACAGATACAGAGTAACACCCGGGAGAGACTTCACCGGCCGTATAATCCCCAAACACACAGATACAGAGTAACACCCGGGAGAGACTTCACCGGCCGTATAATCCCCAAACACACAGATACAGAGAAACACCCGGGAGAGACTTCACCGGCCGTATAATCCCCAAACACACAGATACAGAGAAACACCCGGGAGAGACTTCACCGGCCGTATAATCCCCAAACACACAGATACAAAGTAACACCCGGGAGAGACTTCACCGGCCGTATAATCCCCAAACACACAGATACAGAGAAACACCCGGGAGAGACTTCACCGGCCGTATAATCCCCAAACACACAGATACAGAGTAACACCCGGGAGAGACTTCACCGGCCGTATAATCCCCAAACACACAGATACAGAGAAACACCCGGGAGAGACTTCACCGGCCGTATAATCCCCAAACACACAGATACAAAGTAACACCCGGGAGAGACTTCACCGGCCGTATAATCCCCAAACACACAGATACAGAGTAACACCCGGGAGAGACTTCACCGGCCGTATAATCCCCAAACACACAGATACAAAGTAACACCCGGGAGAGACTTCACCGGCCGTATAATCCCCAAACACACAGATACAAAGTAACACCCGGGAGAGACTTCACCGGCCGTATAATCCCCAAACACACAGATACAGAGAAACACCCGGGAGAGACTTCACCGGCCGTATAATCCCCAAACACACAGATACAGAGAAACACCCGGGAGAGACTTCACCGGCCGTATAATCCCCAAACACACAGATACAAAGAAACACCCGGGAGAGACGTCACCGGCCGTATAATCCCCAAACACACAGATACAGAGAAACACCCGGGAGAGACTTCACCGGCCGTATAATCCCCAAACACACAGATACAAAGTAACACCCGGGAGAGACTTCACCGGCCGTATAATCCCCAAACACACTGATACAAAGTAACACCCGGGAGAGACTTCACCGGCCGTATAATCCCCAAACACACAGATACAAAGTAACACCCGGGAGAGACGTCACCGGCCGTATAATCCCCAAACACACAGATACAAAGTAACACCCGGGAGAGACGTCACCGGCCGTATAATCCCCAAACACACAGATACAAAGAAACACCCGGGAGAGACTTCACCGGCCGTATAATCCCCAAACACACAGATACAGAGAAACACCCGGGAGAGACTTCACCGGCCGTATAATCCCCAAACACACAGATACAAAGTAACACCCGGGAGAGACTTCACCGGCCGTATAATCCCCAAACACACAGATACAAAGTAACACCCGGGAGAGACTTCACCGGCCGTATAATCCCCAAACACACAGATACAAAGAAACACCCGGGAGAGACTTCACCGGCCGTATAATCCCCAAACACACAGATACAAAGAAACACCCGGGAGAGACTTCACCGGCCGTATAATCCCCAAACACACAGATACAGAGAAACACCCGGGAGAGACTTCACCGGCCGTATAATCCCCAAACACACAGATACAGAGAAACACCCGGGAGAGACTTCACCGGCCGTATAATCCCCAAACACACAGATGCAGAGAAACACCCGGGAGAGACTTCACCGGCCGTATAATCCCCAAACACACAGATACAGAGAAACACCCGGGAGAGACTTCACCGGCCGTATAATCCCCAAACACACAGATACAAAGTAACACCCGGGAGAGACTTCACCGGCCGTATAATCCCCAAACACACAGATACAGAGAAACACCCAGGAGAGACTTCACCGGCCGTATAATCCCCAAACACACAGATACAGAGTAACACCCGGGAGAGACTTCACCGGCCGTATAATCCCCAAACACACAGATACAAAGTAACACCCGGGAGAGACTTCACCGGCCGTATAATCCCCAAACACACAGATACAGAGAAACACCCGGGAGAGACTTCACCGGCCGTATAATCCCCAAACACACAGATACAGAGAAACACCCGGGAGAGACTTCACCGGCCGTATAATCCCCAAACACACAGATACAGAGAAACACCCGGGAGAGACTTCACCGGCCGTATAATCCCCAAACACACAGATACAAAGTAACACCCGGGAGAGACTTCACCGGCCGTATAATCCCCAAACACACAGATACAGAGAAACACCCGGGAGAGACTTCACCGGCCGTATAATCCCCAAACACAGATACAAAGTAACACCCGGGAGAGACTTCACCGGCCGTATAATCCCCAAACACACAGATACAGAGTAACACCCGGGAGAGACTTCACCGGCCGTATAATCCCCAAACACACAGATACAAAGTAACACCCGGGAGAGACTTCACCGGCCGTATAATCCCCAAACACACAGATACAAAGTAACACCCGGGAGAGACTTCACCGGCCGTATAATCCCCAAACACACAGATACAGAGTAACACCCGGGAGAGACTTCACCGGCCGTATAATCCCCAAACACACAGATACAGAGAAACACCCGGGAGAGACTTCACCGGCCGTATAATCCCCAAACACACAGATACAGAGAAACACCCGGGAGAGACTTCACCGGCCGTATAATCCCCAAACACACAGATACAGAGAAACACCCGGGAGAGACTTCACCGGCCGTATAATCCCCAAACACACAGATACAAAGTAACACCCGGGAGAGACTTCACCGGCCGTATAATCCCCAAACACACAGATACAAAGTAACACCCGGGAGAGACTTCACCGGCCGTATAATCCCCAAACACACAGATACAAAGTAACACCCGGGAGAGACTTCACCGGCCGTATAATCCCCAAACACACAGATACAAAGTAACACCCGGGAGAGACTTCACCGGCTGTATAATCCCCAAACACACAGATACAAAGTAACACCCGGGAGAGACTTCACCGGCCGTATAATCCCCAAACACACAGATACAGAGAAACACCCGGGAGAGACTTCACCGGCCGTATAATCCCCAAACACACAGATACAGAGTAACACCCGGGAGAGACTTCACCGGCCGTATAATCCCCAAACACACAGATACAGAGAAACACTCGGGAGAGACTTCACCGGCCGTATAATCCCCAAACACACAGATACAGAGTAACACCCGGGAGAGACTTCACCGGCCGTATAATCCCCAAACACACAGATACAAAGTAACACCCGGGAGAGACGTCACCGGCCGTATAATCCCCAAACACACCGATACAAAGTAACACCCGGGAGAGACTTCACCGGCCGTATAATCCCCAAACACACAGATACAGAGACACACCCGGGAGAGACTTCACCGGCTGTATAATCCCCAAACACACAGATACAGAGAAACACCCGGGAGAGACTTCACCGGCCGTATAATCCCCAAACACACAGATACAGAGAAACACCCGGGAGAGACTTCACCGGCCGTATAATCCCCAAACACACAGATACAAAGTAACACCCGGGAGAGACTTCACCGGCCGTATAATCCCCAAACACACAGATACAAAGTAACACCCGGGAGAGACTTCACCGGCCGTATAATCCCCAAACACACAGATACAAAGTAACACCCGGGAGAGACTTCACCGGCCGTATAATCCCCAAACACACAGATACAGAGAAACACCCGGGAGAGACTTCACCGGCCGTATAATCCCCAAACACACAGATACAGAGAAACACCCGGGAGAGACTTCACCGGCCGTATAATCCCCACACACACAGATACAAAGTAACACCCGGGAGAGACGTCACCGGCCGTATAATCCCCAAACACACCGATACAAAGTAACACCCGGGAGAGACTTCACCGGCCGTATAATCCCCAAACACACAGATACAGAGACACACCCGGGAGAGACTTCACCGGCTGTATAATCCCCAAACACACAGATACAGAGAAACACCCGGGAGAGACTTCACCGGCCGTATAATCCCCAAACACACAGATACAGAGAAACACCCGGGAGAGACTTCACCGGCCGTATAATCCCCAAACACACAGATACAAAGTAACACCCGGGAGAGACTTCACCGGCCGTATAATCCCCAAACACACAGATACAAAGTAACACCCGGGAGAGACTTCACCGGCCGTATAATCCCCAAACACACAGATACAAAGTAACACCCGGGAGAGACTTCACCGGCCGTATAATCCCCAAACACACAGATACAGAGAAACACCCGGGAGAGACTTCACCGGCCGTATAATCCCCAAACACACAGATACAGAGAAACACCCGGGAGAGACTTCACCGGCCGTATAATCCCCACACACACAGATACAAAGTAACACCCGGGAGAGACGTCACCGGCCGTATAATCCCCAAACACACAGATACAGAGAAACACCCGGGAGAGACGTCACCGGCCGTATAATCCCCAAACACACAGATACAAAGTAACACCCGGGAGAGACTTCACCGGCCGTATAATCCCCAAACACACAGATACAGAGAAACACCCGGGAGAGACGTCACCGGCCGTATAATCCCCAAACACACAGATACAGAGAAACACCCGGGAGAGACTTCACCGGCCGTATAATCCCCAAACACACAGATACAGAGTAACACCCGGGAGAGACTTCACCGGCCGTATAATCCCCAAACACACAGATACAAAGTAACACCCGGGAGAGACTTCACCGGCCGTATAATCCCCAAACACACAGATACAAAGTAACACCCGGGAGAGACTTCACCGGCCGTATAATCCCCAAACACACAGATACAAAGTAACACCCGGGAGAGACGTCACCGGCCGTATAATCCCCAAACACACAGATACAAAGTAACACCCGGGAGAGACTTCACCGGCCGTATAATCCCCAAACACACAGATACAAAGTAACACCCGGGAGAGACTTCACCGGCCGTATAATCCCCAAACACACAGATACAGAGAAACACCCGGGAGAGACGTCACCGGCCGTATAATCCCCAAACACACAGATACAAAGTAACACCCGGGAGAGACTTCACCGGCCGTATAATCCCCAAACACACAGATACAAAGTAACACCCGGGAGAGACTTCACCGGCCGTATAATCCCCAAACACACAGATACAAAGTAACACCCGGGAGAGACTTCACCGGCCGTATAATACCCAAACACACAGATACAGAGTAACACCCGGGAGAGACTTCACCGGCCGTATAATCCCCAAACACACAGATACAGAGAAACACCCGGGAGAGACTTCACCGGCCGTATAATCCCCAAACACACAGATACAAAGTAACACCCGGGAGAGACTTCACCGGCCGTATAATCCCCAAACACACAGATACAAAGTAACACCCGGGAGAGACTTCACCGGCCGTATAATCCCCAAACACACAGATACAGAGTAACACCCGGGAGAGACTTCACCGGCCGTATAATCCCCAAACACACAGATACAGAGTAACACCCGGGAGAGCCTTCACCGGCCGTATAATCCCCAAACACACAGATACAGAGAAACACCCGGGAGAGAGACTTCACCGGCCGTATAATCCCCAAACACACAGATACAGAGAAACACCCGGGAGAGACGTCACCGGCCGTATAATCCCCAAACACACAGATACAAAGTAACACCCGGGAGAGACGTCACCGGCCGTATAATCCCCAAACACACAGATACAAAGTAACACCCGGGAGAGACGTCACCGGCCGTATAATCCCCAAACACACAGATACAAAGTAACACCCGGGAGAGACTTCACCGGCCGTATAATCCCCAAACACACAGATACAGAGTAACACCCGGGAGAGACTTCACCGGCCGTATAATCCCCAAACACACAGATACAGAGAAACACCCGGGAGAGACTTCACCGGCCGTATAATCCCCAAACACACAGATACAGAGAAACACCCGGGAGAGACTTCACCGGCCGTATAATCCCCAAACACACAGATACAGAGAAACACCCGGGAGAGACTTCACCGGCCGTATAATCCCCAAACACACAGATACAGAGAAACACCCGGGAGAGACTTCACCGGCCGTATAATCCCCAAACACACAGATACAGAGAAACACCCGGGAGAGACTTCACCGGCCGTATAATCCCCAAACACACAGATACAAAGAAACACCCGGGAGAGACTTCACCGGCCGTATAATCCCCAAACACACAGATACAAAGTAACACCCGGGAGAGACTTCACCGGCCGTATAATCCCCAAACACACAGATACAGAGAAACACCCGGGAGAGACTTCACCGGCCGTATAATCCCCAAACACACAGATACAGAGAAACACCCGGGAGAGACTTCACCGGCCGTATAATCCCCAAACACACAGATACAAAGTAACACCCGGGAGAGACGTCACCGGCCGTATAATCCCCAAACACACAGATACAAAGTAACACCCGGGAGAGACGTCACCGGCCGTATAATCCCCAAACACACAGATACAGAGAAACACCCGGGAGAGACTTCACCGGCCGTATAATCCCCAAACACCGCGCGTATCCTGCGGCCCCCTCACACCGCGCGTATCCTGCGGCCCCCTCGCACCGCGCGTATCCTGCGGCCCCCTCGCACCGCGCGTATCCTGCGGCCCCCTCGCACCGCGCGTATCCTGCGGCCCCCTCGCACCGCGCGTATCCTGCGGCCCCCTCGCACCGCGCGTATCCTGCGGCCCCCTCGCACCGCGCGTATCCTGCGGCCCCCTCACACCGCGCGTATCCTGCGGCCCTCACACCGCGCGTATCCTGCGGCCCCCTCACACCGCGCGTATCCTGCGGCCCCCTCGCACCGCGCGTATCCTGCGGCCCCCTCGCACCGCGCGTATCCTGCGGCCCCCTCGCACCGCGCGTATCCTGCGGCCCCCTCGCACCGCGCGTATCCTGCGGCCCCCTCGCACCGCGCGTATCCTGCGGCCCCCCTCACACTGCGCGTTTCCTGCGGCCCCCTCGCACCGCGCGTATCCTGCGGCCCCCTCACACCGCGCGTATCCTGCGGCCCCCTCGCACAGCGCGTATCCTGCGGCCCCCTCACACCGCGCGTATCCTGCGGCCCCCTCGCACCGCGCGTATCCTGCGGCCCCCTCGCACCGCGCGTATCCTGCGGCCCCCTCACACCGCGCGTATCCTGCGGCCCCCCTCACACTGCGCGTTTCCTGCGGCCCCCTCGCACCGCGCGTATCCTGCGGCCCCCTCGCACCGCGCGTATCCTGCGGCCCCCTCGCACCGCGCGTATCCTGCGGCCCCCTCGCACCGCGCGTATCCTGCGGCCCCCTCGCACCGCGCGTATCCTGCGGCCCCCTCGCACCGCGCGTATCCTGCGGCCCCCTCGCACCGCGCGTATCCTGCGGCCCCCTCACACCGCGCGTATCCTGCGGCCCCCTCACACCGCGCGTTTCCTGCGGCCCCCTCGCACCGCGCGTATCCTGCGGCCCCCTCACACCGCGCGTATCCTGCGGCCCCCTCGCACCGCGCGTATCCTGCGGCCCCCTCGCACCGCGCGTATCCTGCGGCCCCCTCGCACCGCGCGTATCCTGCGGCCCCCTCGCACCGCGCGTATCCTGCGGCCCCCTCACACCGCGCGTATCCTGCGGCCCCCTCACACCGCGCGTATCCTGCGGCCCCCTCACACCGCGCGTATCCTGCGGCCCCCCTCACACCGCGCGTATCCTGCGGCCCCCTCGCACCGCGCGTATCCTGCGGCCCCCTCGCACCGCGCGTATCCTGCGGCCCCCTCGCACCGCGCGTATCCTGCGGCCCCCTCGCACCGCGCGTATCCTGCGGCCCCCTCACACCGCGCGTATCCTGCGGCCCCCTCACACCGCGCGTATCCTGCGGCCCCCTCACACCGCGCGTATCCTGCGGCCCCCTCGCACCGCGCGTATACTGCGGCCCCCTCACACCGCGCGTATACTGCGGCCCCCTCACACCGCGCGTATCCTGCGGCCCCCTCACACCGCGCGTATCCTGCGGCCCCCTCACACCGCGCGTATCCTGCGGCCCCCTCACACCGCGCGTATCCTGCGGCCCCCTCACACCGCGCGTATCCTGCGGCCCCCTCGCACCGCGCGTATCCTGCGGCCCCCTCGCACCGCGCGTATTCTGCCCCCTCACACCGCGCGTATCCTGCGGCCCCCTCACACCGCGCGTATCCTGCGGCCCCCTCACACCGCGCGTATCCTGCGGCCCCCTCACACCGCGCGTATCCTGCGGCCCCCTCACACCGCGCGTATCCTGCGGCCCCCTCGCACCGCGCGTATTCTGCCCCCTCACACCGCGCGTATCCTGCGGCCCCCTCGCACCGCGCGTATCCTGCGGCCCCCTCACACCGCGCGTATCCTGCGGCCCCCTCACACCGCGCGTATCCTGCGGCCCCCTCACACCGCGCGTATCCTGCGGCCCCCTCACACCGCGCGTATTCTGCCCCCTCACACCGCGCGTATCCTGCGGCCCCCTCACACCGCGCGTATCCTGCGGCCCCCTCACACCGCGCGTATCCTGCGGCCCCCTCACACCGCGCGTATCCTGCGGCCCCCTCACACCGCGCGTACCCTGCGGCCCCCTCGCACCGCGCGTATCCTGCGGCCCCCTCGCACCGCGCGTATTCTGCCCCCTCACACCGCGCGTATCCTGCGGCCCCCTCGCACCGCGCGTATCCTGCGGCCCCCTCACACCGCGCGTATCCTGCGGCCCCCTCACACCGCGCGTATCCTGCGGCCCCCTCACACCGCGCGTATCCTGCGGCCCCCTCACACCGCGCGTATTCTGCCCCCTCACACCGCGCGTATCCTGCGGCCCCCTCACACCGCGCGTATCCTGCGGCCCCCTCACACCGCGCGTATCCTGCGGCCCCCTCACACCGCGCGTATCCTGCGGCCCCCTCACACCGCGCGTACCCTGCGGCCCCCTCGCACCGCGCGTATCCTGCGGCCCCCTCGCACCGCGCGTATACTGCGGCCCCCTCGCACCGCGCGTATCCTGCGGCCCCCTCGCACCGCGCGTATCCTGCGGCCCCCCTCACACCGCGCGTATCCTGCGGCCCCCCTCACACCGCGCGTATCCTGCGGCCCCCTCGCACCGCGCGTATCCTGCGGCCCCCTCGCACCGCGCGTATCCTGCGGCCCCCTCGCACCGCGCGTATCCTGCGGCCCCCTCGCACCGCGCGTATCCTGCGGCCCCCTCGCACCGCGCGTATCCTGCGGCCCCCTCGCACCGCGCGTATCCTGCGGCCCCCTCGCACCGCGCGTATCCTGCGGCCCCCTCGCACCGCGCGTATCCTGCGGCCCCCTCGCACCGCGCGTATCCTGCGGCCCCCTCGCACCGCGCGTATCCTGCGGCCCCCTCGCACCGCGCGTATCCTGCGGCCCCCCTCACACCGCGCGTATCCTGCGGCCCCCTCGCACCGCGCGTATCCTGCGGCCCCCTCGCACCGCGCGTATCCTGCGGCCCCCTCGCACCGCGCGTATCCTGCGGCCCCCTCGCACCGCGCGTATCCTGCGGCCCCCTCGCACCGCGCGTATCCTGCGGCCCCCTCGCACCGCGCGTATCCTGCGGCCCCCTCGCACCGCGCGTATCCTGCGGCCCCCTCGCACCGCGCGTATCCTGCGGCCCCCTCGCACCGCGCGTATCCTGCGGCCCCCTCGCACCGCGCGTATCCTGCGGCCCCCTCGCACCGCGCGTATCCTGCGGCCCCCTCGCACCGCGCGTATCCTGCGGCCCCCTCGCACCGCGCGTATCCTGCGGCCCCCTCGCACCGCGCGTATCCTGCGGCCCCCTCGCACCGCGCGTATCCTGCGGCCCCCTCGCACCGCGCGTATCCTGCGGCCCCCTCGCACCGCGCGTATCCTGCGGCCCCCCTCGCACCGCGCGTATCCTGCGGCCCCCCTCACACCGCGCGTATCCTGCGGCCCCCTCGCACCGCGCGTATCCTGCGGCCCCCTCGCACCGCGCGTATCCTGCGGCCCCCTCGCACCGCGCGTATCCTGCGGCCCCCTCGCACCGCGCGTATCCTGCGGCCCCCCTCACACCGCGCGTATCCTGCGGCCCCCTCGCACCGCGCGTATACTGCGGCCCCCTCGCACCGCGCGTATCCTGCGGCCCCCCTCACACCGCGCGTATCCTGCGGCCCCCTCACACCGCGCGTATCCTGCGGCCCCCTCGCACCGCGCGTATCCTGCGGCCCCCTCGCACCGCGCGTATCCTGCGGCCCCCTCGCACCGCGCGTATCCTGCGGCCCCCTCGCACCGCGCGTATCCTGCGGCCCCCTCACACCGCGCGTATCCTGCGGCCCCCTCGCACCGCGCGTATCCTGCGGCCCCCTCGCACCGCGCGTATCCTGCGGCCCCCTCACACCGCCGCGCGTATCCTGCGGCCCCCTCGCACCGCGCGTATCCTGCGGCCCCCTCGCACCGCGCGTATCCTGCGGCCCCCTCACACCGCGCGTATCCTGCGGCCCCCTCGCACCGCGCGTACCCTGCGGCCCCCTCGCACCGCGCGTACCCTGCGGCCCCCTCGCACCGCGCGTATCCTGCGGCCCCCTCGCACCGCGCGTACCCTGCGGCCCCCTCGCACCGCGCGTACCCTGCGGCCCCCTCGCACCGCGCGTACCCTGCGGCCCCCTCGCACCGCGCGTACCCTGCGGCCCCCTCGCACCGCGCGTACCCTGCGGCCCCCTCGCACCGCGCGTACCCTGCAGCCCCCTCGCACCGCGCGTATCCTGCGGCCCCCTCGCACCGCGCGTATCCTGCGGCCCCCTCGCACCGCGCGTATCCTGCGGCCCCCTCGCACCGCGCGTATCCTGCGGCCCCCTCGCACCGCGCGTATCCTGCGGCCCCCTCACACCGCGCGTATCCTGCGGCCCCCTCACACCGCGCGTATCCTGCGGCCCCCTCGCACCGCGCGTATCCTGCGGCCCCCTCGCACCGCGCGTATCCTGCGGCCCCCTCGCACCGCGCGTATCCTGCGGCCCCTCACACCGCGCGTATCCTGCGGCCCCCTCACACCGCGCGTATCCTGCGGCCCCCTCACACCGCGCGTATCCTGCGGCCCCCTCACACCGCGCGTATCCTGCGGCCCCCTCACACCGCGCGTATCCTGCGGCCCCCTCGCACCGCGCGTATACTGCGGCCCCCTCACACCGCGCGTATCCTGCGGCCCCCTCACACCGCGCGTATCCTGCGGCCCCCTCGCACCGCGCGTATCCTGCGGCCCCCTCGCACCGCGCGTATCCTGCGGCCCCCTCGCACCGCGCGTATCCTGCGGCCCCCTCGCACCGCGCGTATCCTGCGGCCCCCCTCACACCGCGCGTATCCTGCGGCCCCCCTCACACCGCGCGTATCCTGCGGCCCCCTCGCACCGCGCGTATCCTGCGGCCCCCTCGCACCGCGCGTATCCTGCGGCCCCCTCGCACCGCGCGTATCCTGCGGCCCCCTCGCACCGCGCGTATCCTGCGGCCCCCTCGCACCGCGCGTATCCTGCGGCCCCCTCACAACGCGCGTATCCTGCGGCCCCCTCACACCGCGCGTATCCTGCGGCCCCCTCACACCGCGCGTATCCTGCGGCCCCCTCGCACCGCGCGTATCCTGCGGCCCCCTCACACCGCGCGTATCCTGCGGCCCCCTCACACCGCGCGTATCCTGCGGCCCCCTCACACCGCGCGTATCCTGCGGCCCTCACACCGCGCGTATCCTGCGGCCCCCTCGCACCGCGCGTATCCTGCGGCCCCCTCGCACCGCGCGTATCCTGCGGCCCCCTCGCACCGCGCGTATCCTGCGGCCCCCTCGCACCGCGCGTATCCTGCGGCCCCCTCGCACCGCGCGTATCCTGCGGCCCCCTCACACCGCGCGTATCCTGCGGCCCTCACACCGCGCGTATCCTGCGGCCCCCTCGCACCGCGCGTATCCTGCGGCCCCCTCGCACCGCGCGTATCCTGCGGCCCCCTCGCACCGCGCGTATCCTGCGGCCCCCTCACACCGCGCGTATCCTGCGGCCCCCTCACACCGCGCGTATCCTGCGGCCCCCTCACACCGCGCGTATCCTGCGGCCCCCTCACACCGCGCGTATCCTGCGGCCCCCTCGCACCGCGCGTATCCTGCGGCCCCCTCACACCGCGCGTATCCTGCGGCCCCCTCACACCGCGCGTATCCTGCGGCCCCCTCACACCGCGCGTATCCTGCGGCCCCCTCGCACTGCGCGTATCCTGCGCACAGGAGGCGATACTCACAGTCTCCCGGTCCTTCCCTAATCTCTCCGCAAGCTCCAGGGACAGCTGAAGCAGCCAGTGCTGCACCTGCGCAGGGGGACAGAGCGGGGGGTCACTTTGGGGACACAGAGGTCAGACTGCACTTTGGGTGAGTCCACAGGGCACCACTCTCACGGCTCTTGGTTTCAACAACTGGGGTAATACTGCGCCCGATATCCTGGCACGCCCCACGCATGTGCCCAGAACTGGGGTAATACTGCGCCCGATATCCTGGCACGCCCCACTGATACCCCCAGAACTGGGGTAACACTGCCCCCTATATCCTGGCACGCCCCACGGATGTCCCCTGAACTGGGGTAATACTGCCCCCTATATCCTGGCACGCCCCACGGATACCCCCAGAACTGGGGTAATACTGCCCCCTATATCCTGGCACGCCCCCCTGATACCCCCAGAACTGGGGTAACACTGCGCCCTATATCCTGGCACGCCCCCCTGATATCCCCAGAACTGGGGTAATACTGCCCCCTATATCCTGCTCGCGCTCCCCCTGCTGGCTCTCCCATCCTGCTCCCGCCCCCCCTACTGGCTCTCCCATCCTGCTCGCGCTAACCCTGCTGGCTCTCCCATCCTGCTCCCGGCCCCCCTGCTGGCTCTCCCATCCTGCTCCCGCTCCCCCTGCTGGCTCTCCCATCCTGCTCCCGCTCCCCCTGCTGGCTCTCCCATCCTGCTCCCGCTCCCCCTGCTGGCTCTCCCATCCTGCTCCCGCCCCCCCTGCTGGCTCTCCCATCCTGCTCCCGCCCCCCCTGCTGGCTCTCCCATCCTGCTCCCGCTCCCCCTGCTGGCTCTCCCATCCTGCTCCCGCCCCCCCTGCTGGCTCTCCCATCCTGCTCCCGCCCCCCCTGCTGGCTCTCCCATCCTGCTCCCGCCCCCCCTGCTGGCTCTCCCATCCTGCTCCCCGCCCCCCCTGCTGGCTCTCCCATCCTGCTCCCGCCCCCCCTGCTGGCTCTCCCATCCTGCTCGCGCTCCCCCTGCTGGCTCTCCCATCCTGCTCCCGCCCCCCCTGCTGGCTCTCCCATCCTGCTCCCGCCCCCCCTGCTGGCTCTCCCATCCTGCTCCCGCCCCCCCTGCTGGCTCTCCCATCCTGCTCCCGCTCCCCCTGCTGGCTCCCCCATCCTGCTCCCGCCCCCCCTGCTGGCTCTCCCATCCTGCTCCCGCCCCCCGTGCTGGCTCTCCCATCCTGCTCCCGCTCCCCCTGCTGGCTCCCCCATCCTGCTCCCGCCCCCCCTGCTGGCTCTCCCATCCTGCTCCCGCCCCCCCTGCTGGCTCTCCCATCCTGCTCCCGCTCCCCCTGCTGGCTCTCCCATCCTGCTCCCGCCCCCCCTGCTGGCTCTCCCATCCTGCTCCCGCCCCCCCTGCTGGCTCTCCCATCCTGCTCCCGCTCCCCCTGCTGGCTCCCCCATCCTGCTCCCGCCCCCCCTGCTGGCTCTCCCATCCTGCTCCCGCCCCCCCTGCTGGCTCTCCCATCCTGCTCCCGCTCCCCCTGCTGGCTCCCCCATCCTGCTCCCGCCCCCCCTGCTGGCTCTCCCATCCTGCTCCCGCCCCCCCTGCTGGCTCTCCCATCCTGCTCCCGCTCCCCCTGCTGGCTCCCCCATCCTGCTCCCGCCCCCCCTGCTGGCTCTCCCATCCTGCTCCCGCCCCCCCTGCTGGCTCTCCCATCCTGCTCCCGCTCCCCCTGCTGGCTCCCCCATCCTGCTCCCGCCCCCCCTGCTGGCTCTCCCATCCTGCTCCCGCCCCCCCTGCTGGCTCTCCCATCCTGCTCCCGCTCCCCCCTGCTGGCTCTCCCATCCTGCTCCCGCTCCCCCTGCTGGCTCTCCCATCCTGCTCCCGCCCCCCCTGCTGGCTCTCCCATCCTGCTCCCGCCCCCCCTGCTGGCTCTCCCATCCTGCTCCCGCCCCCCCCCCTGCTGGCTCTCCCATCCTGCTCCCGCTCCCCCTGCTGGCTCTCCCATCCTGCTCCCGCCCCCCCTGCTGGCTCTCCCATCCTGCTCCCGCCCCCCCTGCTGGCTCTCCCATCCTCCCTGCTGGCTCTCCCATCCTGCTCCCCGCCCCCCCTGCTGGCTCTCCCATCCTGCTCCCGCCCCCCCTGCTGGCTCTCCCATCCTGCTCGCGCTCCCCCTGCTGGCTCTCCCCATCCTGCTCCCGCCCCCCCTGCTGGCTCTCCCATCCTGCTCCCGCCCCCCCTGCTGGCTCTCCCATCCTGCTCCCGCCCCCCCTGCTGGCTCTCCCATCCTGCTCCCGCTCCCCCTGCTGGCTCCCCCATCCTGCTCCCGCCCCCCCTGCTGGCTCTCCCATCCTGCTCCCGCCCCCCCTGCTGGCTCTCCCATCCTGCTCCCGCTCCCCCTGCTGGCTCCCCCATCCTGCTCCCGCCCCCCCTGCTGGCTCTCCCATCCTGCTCCCGCCCCCCCTGCTGGCTCTCCCATCCTGCTCCCGCCCCCCCTGCTGGCTCTCCCATCCTGCTCCCGCCCCCCCTGCTGGCTCTCCCATCCTGCTCCCGCCCCCCCTGCTGGCTCTCCCATCCTGCTCCCGCTCCCCCTGCTGGCTCTCCCATCCTGCTCCCGCTCCCCCTGCTGGCTCTCCCATCCTGCTCCCGCCCCCCCTGCTGGCTCTCCCATCCTGCTCCCGCCCCCCCTGCTGGCTCTCCCATCCTGCTCCCGCCCCCCCCCCCTGCTGGCTCTCCCATCCTGCTCCCGCTCCCCCTGCTGGCTCTCCCATCCTGCTCCCGCCCCCCCTGCTGGCTCTCCCATCCTGCTCCCGCCCCCCCTGCTGGCTCTCCCATCCTGCTCCCGCCCCCCCTGCTGGCTCTCCCATCCTGCTCCCGCTCCCCCTGCTGGCTCCCCCATCCTGCTCCCGCCCCCCCTGCTGGCTCTCCCATCCTGCTCCCGCCCCCCCTGCTGGCTCTCCCATCCTGCTCCCGCTCCCCCTGCTGGCTCTCCCATCCTGCTCCCGCCCCCCCTGCTGGCTCTCCCATCCTGCTCCCGCCCCCCCTGCTGGCTCTCCCATCCTGCTCCCGCTCCCCCTGCTGGCTCTCCCATCCTGCTCCCGCTCCCTCTGCTGGCTCTCCCATCCTGCTCCCGCTCCCCCTGCTGGCTCTCCCATCCTGCTCCCGCCCCCCCTGCTGGCTCTCCCATCCTGCTCCCGCCCCCCCTGCTGGCTCTCCCATCCTGCTCCCGCTCCCCCTGCTGGCTCCCCCATCCTGCTCCCGCCCCCCCTGCTGGCTCTCCCATCCTGCTCCCGCCCCCCCTGCTGGCTCTCCCATCCTGCTCCCGCTCCCCCTGCTGGCTCCCCCATCCTGCTCCCGCCCCCCCTGCTGGCTCTCCCATCCTGCTCCCGCCCCCCCTGCTGGCTCTCCCATCCTGCTCCCGCCCCCCCTGCTGGCTCTCCCATCCTGCTCCCGCTCCCCCTGCTGGCTCCCCCATCCTGCTCCCGCCCCCCCTGCTGGCTCTCCCATCCTGCTCCCGCCCCCCCTGCTGGCTCTCCCATCCTGCTCCCGCCCCCCCTGCTGGCTCTCCCATCCTGCTCCCGCCCCCCCCCCCTGCTGGCTCTCCCATCCTGCTCCCGCTCCCCCTGCTGGCTCTCCCATCCTGCTCCCGCCCCCCCTGCTGGCTCTCCCATCCTGCTCCCGCCCCCCCTGCTGGCTCTCCCATCCTGCTCCCGCCCCCCCTGCTGGCTCTCCCATCCTGCTCCCGCTCCCCCTGCTGGCTCCCCCATCCTGCTCCCGCCCCCCCTGCTGGCTCTCCCATCCTGCTCCCGCCCCCCCTGCTGGCTCTCCCATCCTGCTCCCGCTCCCCCTGCTGGCTCCCCCATCCTGCTCCCGCCCCCCCTGCTGGCTCTCCCATCCTGCTCCCGCCCCCCCTGCTGGCTCTCCCATCCTGCTCCCGCCCCCCCTGCTGGCTCTCCCATCCTGCTCCCGCTCCCTCTGCTGGCTCTCCCATCCTGCTCCCGCTCCCCCTGCTGGCTCTCCCATCCTGCTCCCGCCCCCCCTGCTGGCTCTCCCATCCTGCTCCCGCCCCCCCTGCTGGCTCTCCCATCCTGCTCCCGCTCCCCCTGCTGGCTCTCCCATCCTGCTCCCGCCCCCCCTGCTGGCTCTCCCATCCTGCTCCCGCTCCCCCTGCTGGCTCTCCCATCCTGCTCCCGCCCCCCCTGCTGGCTCTCCCATCCTGCTCCCGCTCCCCCTGCTGGCTCCCCCATCCTGCTCCCGCCCCCCCTGCTGGCTCTCCCATCCTGCTCCCGCCCCCCCTGCTGGCTCTCCCATCCTGCTCCCGCCCCCCCTGCTGGCTCTCCCATCCTGCTCCCGCTCCCTCTGCTGGCTCTCCCATCCTGCTCCCGCCCCCCCTGCTGGCTCTCCCATCCTGCTCCCGCCCCCCCTGCTGGCTCTCCCATCCTGCTCCCGCCCCCCCTGCTGGCTCTCCCATCCTGCTCCCGCTCCCCCTGCTGGCTCTCCCATCCTGCTCCCGCTCCCCCTGCTGGCTCTCCCATCCTGCTCCCGCCCCCCCTGCTGGCTCTCCCATCCTGCTCCCGCTCCCCCTGCTGGCTCTCCCATCCTGCTCCCGCTCCCCCTGCTGGCTCTCCCATCCTGCTCGCGCTCCCCTTACCTGCGCTGAAGCGTTAAATGACGCGGCGGGAAGCGGACTGAATCACGGTAAGGGGAAGTTGCAGCGGCCTTGTGCGGTCCCCCGGCATTTCATTTAAATGCCTTGGGGAAGAGCGCGGGGTCTCTGCAGCCGCCCGCGCCCCCCGTATGCGCACCCCTGGTCTAAAGCCCCAGGTAACCGTCTCTCTCTCATCCCCAGATGTGTCAGGGTTCCTGACACTGGAGGCACTGCAGGAGTTGGGGTACTGGGGGACAGAAGCAGCAGCATTACACCGGCCGCCTTGTTTGCCCCACGCACCTGCTCTCGGGTGGACAGGGCAGTTGCCCCGGGGAAGTTCTTGCTGCAGCCAATGGATTTGGGTAAGTGTCTGGGTATCACGGGCTCATCTTCTATTCCGCGGCACAGGAAGTACAGCCAGGACCTGCCGCGGGGAGAAGATCGGGGTCACAGGGGTCACGCAGCACTCTCATACTGTCAGGGGAGGTCACACACCGTCCTCACGCGGGGAGATCGGGGTCACAGGGGGTCTCACAGCACTCTCTCTCATACTGTCAGGGGAGGTCACACTCCGTCCTCACGCGGGGAGATCGGGGTCACAGGGGGTCTCACAGCACTCTCATACTGTCAGGGGAGGGCACACTCCGTCCTCACGCGGGGAGATCGGGGTCACAGGGGTCACGCAGCACTCTCATACTGTCAGGGGAGGTCACACTCCGTCCTCACGCGGGGAGATCGGGGTCACAGGGGGTCTCACACCACTCTCTCTCATACTGTCAGGGGAGGTCACGCTCCGTCCTCACGCGGGGAGATCGGGGTCACAGGGGGTCTCACAGCACTCTCTCATACTGTCAGGGGAGGTCACACACCGTCCTCACGCGGGGAGATCGGGGTCACAGGGGGTCTCACAGCACTCTCATACTGTCAGGGGAGGTCACACTCCGTCCTCACGCGGGGAGATCGGGGTCACAGGGGGTCTCACAGCACTCTCATACTGTCAGGGGAGGGCACACTCCGTCCTCACGCGGGGAGATCGGGGTCACAGGGGTCACGCAGCACTCTCATACTGTCAGGGGAGGTCACACTCCGTCCTCACGCGGGGAGATCGGGGTCACAGGGGGTCTCACAGCACTCTCATACTGTCAGGGGAGGTCACACACCGTCCTCACGCGGGGAGATCGGGGTCACAGGGGGTCTCACAGCACTCTCATACTGTCAGGGGAGGGCACACTCCGTCCTCACGCGGGGAGATCGGGGTCACAGGGGGTCTCACAGCACTCTCATACTGTCAGGGGAGGGCACACACCGTCCTCACGCAGGGAGATCGGGGTCACAGGGGTCACGCAGCACTCTCATACTGTCAGGGGAGGTCACACTCCGTCCTCACGCGGGGAGATCGGGGTCACAGGGGGTCTCACAGCACTCTCATACTGTCAGGGGAGGTCACACTCCGTCCTCACGCGGGGAGATCGGGGACACAGGGGGTCTCACAGCACTCTCTCTCATACTGTCAGGGGAGGGCACACTCCGTCCTCACGCGGGGAGATCGGGGTCACAGGGGGTCTCACAGCACTCTCATACTGTCAGGGGAGGTCACACTCCGTCCTCACGCGGGGAGATCGGGGTCACAGGGGGTCTCACAGCACTCTCATACTGTCAGGGGAGGGCACACACCGTCCTCACGCAGGGAGATCGGGGTCACAGGGGTCACGCAGCACTCTCATACTGTCAGGGGAGGTCACACTCCGTCCTCACGCGGGGAGATCGGGGTCACAGGGGGTCTCACAGCACTCTCATACTGTCAGGGGAGGTCACACTCCGTCCTCACGCGGGGAGATCGGGGACACAGGGGGTCTCACAGCACTCTCTCTCATACTGTCAGGGGAGGGCACACTCTGTCCTCACGCGGGGAGATCGGGGTCACAGGGGGTCTCACAGCACTCTCATACTGTCAGGGGAGGTCACACTCCGTCCTCACGCGGGGAGATCGGGGTCACAGGGGGTCTCACAGCACTCTCATACTGTCAGGGGAGGTCACACTCCGTCCTCACGCGGGGAGATCGGGGTCACAGGGGGTCTCACAGCACTCTCTCTCATACTGTCAGGGGAGGTCACACTCCGTCCTCACGCGGGGAGATCGGGGTCACAGGGGGTCTCACAGCACTCTCTCTCATACTGTCAGGGGAGGTCACACTCCGTCCTCACGCGGGGAGATCGGGGTCACAGGGGGTCTCACAGCACTCTCTCTCATACTGTCAGGGGAGGTCACACTCCGTCCTCACGCGGGGAGATCGGGGTCACAGGGGGTCTCACAGCACTCTCATACTGTCAGGGGAGGTCACATACCGTCCTCACGCGGGGAGATCGGGGTCACAGGGGGTCTCACAGCACTCTCATACTGTCAGGGGAGGTCACACTCCGTCCTCACGCGGGGAGATCGGGGTCACAGGGGGTCTCACAGCACTCTCATACTGTCAGGGGAGGTCACACTCCGTCCTCACGCGGGGAGATCGGGGTCACAGGGGGTCTCACAGCACTCTCTCTCATACTGTCAGGGGAGGTCACACACCGTCCTCACGCGGGGAGATCGGGGTCACAGGGGGTATCACAGCACTCTCATACTGTCAGGGGAGGTCACACTCTGTCCTCACGCGGGGAGATCGGGGTCACAGGGGGTCTCACAGCACTCTCTCTCATACTGTCAGGGGAGGGCACACACCGTCCTCACGCGGGGAGATCGGGGTCACAGGGGGTCTCACAGCACTCTCATACTGTCAGGGGAGGTCACACTCCGTCCTCATGCGGGGAGATCGGGGTCACAGGGGGTATCACAGCACTCTCATACTGTCAGGGGAGGTCACACTCTGTCCTCACGCGGGGAGATCGGGGTCACAGGGGGTCTCACAGCACTCTCATACTGTCAGGGGAGGTCACAGTCCGTCCTCACGCGGGGAGATCGGGGTCACAGGGGGTCTCACAGCACTCTCTCTCATACTGTCAGGGGAGGTCACACTCCGTCCTCACGCGGGGAGATCGGGGACACAGGGGGTCTCACAGCACTCTCTCTCATACTGTCAGGGGAGGTCACACACCGTCCTCACGCGGGGAGATCGGGGTCACAGGGGGTCTCACAGCACTCTCTCTCATACTGTCATGGGAGGTCACGCTCCGTCCTCACGCGGGGAGATCGGGGTCACAGGGGGTCTCACAGCACTCTCTCTCATACTGTCATGGGAGGTCACGCTCCGTCCTCACGCGGGGAGATCGGGGTCACAGGGGGTCTCACAGCACTCTCATACTGTCAGGGGAGGTCACACTCCGTCCTCACGCGGGGAGATCGGGGTCACAGGGGGTCTCACAGCACTCTCTCTCATACTGTCAGGGGAGGTCACACTCCGTCCTCACGCGGGGAGATCGGGGTCACAGGGGGTCTCACAGCACTCTCATACTGTCAGGGGAGGTCACACTCCGTCCTCATGCGGGGAGATCGAGGTCACAGGGGGTATCACAGCACTCTCATACTGTCAGGGGAGGTCACACTCTGTCCTCACGCGGGGAGATCGGGGTCACAGGGGGTCTCACAGCACTCTCTAATACTGTCAGGGGAGGTCACACTCCGTCCTCACGCGGGGAGATCGGGGTCACAGGGGGTCTCACAGCACTCTCATACTGTCAGGGGAGGTCACACTCCGTCCTCACGCGGGGAGATCGGGGTCACAGGGGGTCTCACAGCACTCTCTCTCATACTGTCATGGGAGGTCACGCTCCGTCCTCACGCGGGGAGATCGGGGTCACAGGGGGTCTCACAGCACTCTCATACTGTCAGGGGAGGTCACACTCCGTCCTCATGCGGGGAGATCGGGGTCACAGGGGGTATCACAGCACTCTCATACTGTCAGGGGAGGTCACACTCTGTCCTCACGCGGGGAGATCGGGGTCACAGGGGGTCTCACAGCACTCTCATACTGTCAGGGGAGGTCACAGTCCGTCCTCACGCGGGGAGATCGGGGTCACAGGGGGTCTCACAGCACTCTCTCTCATACTGTCAGGGGAGGTCACACTCCGTCCTCACGCGGGGAGATCGGGGACACAGGGGGTCTCACAGCACTCTCTCTCATACTGTCAGGGGAGGTCACACACCGTCCTCACGCGGGGAGATCGGGGTCACAGGGGGTCTCACAGCACTCTCTCTCATACTGTCATGGGAGGTCACGCTCCGTCCTCACGCGGGGAGATCGGGGACACAGGGGGTCTCACAGCACTCTCTCTCATACTGTCATGGGAGGTCACGCTCCGTCCTCACGCGGGGAGATCGGGGTCACAGGGGGTCTCACAGCACTCTCATACTGTCAGGGGAGGTCACACTCCGTCCTCACGCGGGGAGATCGGGGTCACAGGGGGTCTCACAGCACTCTCTCTCATACTGTCAGGGGAGGTCACACTCCGTCCTCACGCGGGGAGATCGGGGTCACAGGGGGTCTCACAGCACTCTCATACTGTCAGGGGAGGTCACACTCCGTCCTCACGCGGGGAGATCGGGGTCACAGGGGTCTCACAGCACTCTCTCTCATACTGTCAGGGGAGGTCACACACCGTCCTCACGCGGGGAGATCGGGGTCACAGGGGGTCTCAAAGCACTCTCTCTCATACTGTCAGCGGAGGTCACACTCCGTCCTCACGCAGGGAGATCGGGGTCACAGGGGGTCTCACAGCACTCTCTCTCATACTGTCATGGGAGGTCACGCTCCGTCCTCACGCGGGGAGATCGGGGTCACAGGGGGTCTCACAGCACTCTCATACTGTCAGGGGAGGTCACACTCCGTCCTCACCCGGGGAGATCGGGGTCACAGGGGGTCTCACAGCACTCTCTCTCATACTGTCATGGGAGGTCACGCTCCGTCCTCACGCGGGGAGATCGGGGTCACAGGGGGTCTCACAGCACTCTCATACTGTCAGGGGAGGTCACAGTCCGTCCTCACGCGGGGAGATCGGGGTCACAGGGGGTCTCACAGCACTCTCTCTCATACTGTCAGGGGAGGTCACACTCCGTCCTCACGCGGGGAGATCGGGGACACAGGGGGTCTCACAGCACTCTCTCATACTGTCAGGGGAGGTCACACTCCGTCCTCACGCGGGGAGATCGGGGTCACAGGGGGTCTCACAGCACTCTCTCTCATACTGTCAGGGGAGGGCACACACCGTCCTCACGCGGGGAGATCGGGGTCACAGGGGGTCTCACAGCACTCTCATACTGTCAGGGGAGGTCACAGTCCGTCCTCACGCGGGGAGATCGGGGTCACAGGGGGTCTCACAGCACTCTCTCATACTGTCAGGGGAGGTCACACTCCGTCCTCACGCTGGGAGATCGGGGTCACAGGGGGTCTCACAGCACTCTCATACTGTCAGGGGAGGTCACACTCCGTCCTCACGCGGGGAGATCGGGGACACAGGGGGTCTCACAGCACACTCTCTCATACTGTCAGGGGAGGTCACACTCCGTCCTCACACGGGGAGATCGGGGTCACAGGGGGTCTCACAGCACTCTCTCTCATACTGTCAGGGGAGGTCACACTCCGTCCTCACGCGGGGAGATCGGGGTCACAGGGGGTCTCACAGCACTCTCATACTGTCAGGGGAGGTCACACTCCGTCCTCACGCGGGGAGATCAGGCAGGGGGTCTCACAGCACTCTCATACTGTCAGGGGAGGTCACACTCCGTCCTCACGCGGGGAGATCGGGGTCACAGGGGGTCTCACAGCACTCTCTCTCATACTGTCAGGGGAGGTCACAGTCCGTCCTCACGCGGGGAGATCGGGGTCACAGGGGTATCACAGCACTCTCTCTCATACTGTCAGGGGAGGTCACACTCCGTCCTCACGCGGGGAGATCGGGGTCACAGGGGGTCTCACAGCACTCTCTCTCATACTGTCAGGGGAGGTCACACTCCGTCCTCACGCGGGGAGATCGGGGTCACAGGGGGTCTCACAGCACTCTCTCTCATACTTTCAGGGGAGGTCACACTCTGTCCTCACGCGGGGAGATCGGGGTCACAGGGGGTCTCACAGCACTCTCTCTCATACTGTCAGGGGAGGTCACACTCCGTCCTCACGCGGGGAGATCGGGGTCACAGGGGGTCTCACAGCACTCTCATACTGTCAGGGGAGGTCACACTCCGTCCTCACGCGGGGAGATCGGGGTCACAGGGGGTCTCACAGCACTCTCTCTCATACTGTCAGGGGAGGTCACACTCCGTCCTCACGCGGGGAGATCGGGGACACAGGGGGTCTCACAGCACTCTCTCATACTGTCAGGGGAGGTCACACTCCGTCCTCACGCGGGGAGATCGGGGTCACAGGGGGTCTCACAGCACTCTCTCTCATACTGTCAGGGGAGGGCACACACCGTCCTCACGCGGGGAGATCGGGGTCACAGGGGGTCTCACAGCACTCTCATACTGTCAGGGGAGGTCACAGTCCGTCCTCACGCGGGGAGATCGGGGTCACAGGGGGTCTCACAGCACTCTCTCATACTGTCAGGGGAGGTCACACTCCGTCCTCACGCTGGGAGATCGGGGTCACAGGGGGTCTCACAGCACTCTCATACTGTCAGGGGAGGTCACACTCCGTCCTCACGCGGGGAGATCGGGGACACAGGGGGTCTCACAGCACACTCTCTCATACTGTCAGGGGAGGTCACACTCCGTCCTCACACGGGGAGATCGGGGTCACAGGGGGTCTCACAGCACTCTCTCTCATACTGTCAGGGGAGGTCACACTCCGTCCTCACGCGGGGAGATCGGGGTCACAGGGGGTCTCACAGCACTCTCATACTGTCAGGGGAGGTCACACTCCGTCCTCACGCGGGGAGATCAGGCAGGGGGTCTCACAGCACTCTCATACTGTCAGGGGAGGTCACACTCCGTCCTCACGCGGGGAGATCGGGGTCACAGGGGGTCTCACAGCACTCTCTCTCATACTGTCAGGGGAGGTCACAGTCCGTCCTCACGCGGGGAGATCGGGGTCACAGGGGTATCACAGCACTCTCTCTCATACTGTCAGGGGAGGTCACACTCCGTCCTCACGCGGGGAGATCGGGGTCACAGGGGGTCTCACAGCACTCTCTCTCATACTGTCAGGGGAGGTCACACTCCGTCCTCACGCGGGGAGATCGGGGTCACAGGGGGTCTCACAGCACTCTCTCTCATACTTTCAGGGGAGGTCACACTCTGTCCTCACGCGGGGAGATCGGGGTCACAGGGGGTCTCACAGCACTCTCTCTCATACTGTCAGGGGAGGTCACACTCCGTCCTCACGCGGGGAGATCGGGGTCACAGGGGGTCTCACAGCACTCTCATACTGTCAGGGGAGGTCACACTCCGTCCTCACGCGGGGAGATCGGGGTCACAGGGGGTCTCACAGCACTCTCTCTCATACTGTCAGGGGAGGTCACACTCCGTCCTCACGCGGGGAGATCGGGGTCACAGGGGGTCTCACAGCACTCTCATACTGTCAGGGGAGGTCACACTCCGTCCTCACGCGGGGAGATCGGGGTCACAGGGGGTCTCACAGCACTCTCTCTCATACTGTCAGGGGAGGTCACACACCGTCCTCACGCGGGGAGATCGGGGTCACAGGGGGTCTCGCAGCACACTCATACTGTCAGGGGAGGTCACACTCCGTCCTCACGCGGGGAGATCGGGGTCACAGGGGGTCTCACAGCACTCTCTCTCATACTGTCAGGGGAGGTCACACTCCGTCCTCACGCGGGGAGATCGGGGTCACAGGGGGTCTCACAGCACTCTCTCTCATACTGTCAGGGGAGGTCACACTCCGTCCTCACGCGGGGAGATCGGGGTCACAGGGGGTCTCGCAGCACTCTCATACTGTCAGGGGAGGTCCTCAAGGGCACCAACAGGCCAGGTTGTAAGGATATCCCTGCTTCAGCACAGGTGGTGCAGTCTTTATGACTGAGCCACTTTTGCTGAAGCAGGGATAGGCTGAAAACCTGACCTGTTGGTGGCCTTTGAGGACTGGAGTTGGCCGCCCCTGGTGTGTGTGTGTGTGTGTGTATGTGTGTGCATGTGTGTATGTGTGTATGTGTGTGCGTGCGTGCGTGCGTGCGTGTGCGTATATATATATCTCAATATACAAAACTCAGCCCCCTCCTCCCCTCCCGTGGGCTCCCCTCCTCCGATCCTCCGCCCCTCCCGTGGGCTCCCCTCCTCCGCCCCTCCCGAGGGCTCCCCTCCTCCGCCCCTCCCGTGGGCTCCCCTTTCCTGATCCTCCGCCCCTCCCGTGGGCTCCCCTCCTCTGATCCTCCCGTGGGCTCCCCTCCTCTGATCCTCCCGTGGGCTCCCCTCCTCTGACCTCCGCCCCTCCCGTGGGCTCCCCTCCTCCGCCCCTCCCGTGGGCTCCCCTCCTCTGATCCTCCGCCCCTCCCGTGGGCTCCCCTCCTCTGATCCTCCCGTGGGCTCCCCTCCTCTGATCCTCCGCCCCTCCCGTGGGCTCCCCTCCTCCTCCCCTCCCGTGGGCTCCCCTCCTCTGATCCTCCCGTGGGCTCCCCTCCTCTGATCCTCCGCCCCTCCCGTGGGCTCCCCTCCTCCTCCCCTCCCGTGGGCTCCCCTTTCCTGATCCTCCGCCCCTCCCATGGGCTCCCCTCCTCTGATCCTCCCGTGGGCTCCCCTCCTCTGACCTCCGCCCCTCCCGTGGGCTCCCCTCCTCTGATCCTCCCGTGGGCTCCCCTCCTCTGATCCTCCGCCCCTCCCGTGGGCTCCCCTCCTCTGATCCTCCCGTGGGCTCCCCTCCTCTGATCCTCCTCCCCTCCCGTGGGCTCCCCTCCTCTGATCCTCCGCCCCTCCCGTGGGCTCCCCTCCTCTGATCCTCCCGTGGGCTCCCGTCCTCTGATCCTCCGCCCCTCCCGTGGGCTCCCCTCCTCTGATCCTCCCGTGGGCTCCCCTCCTCTGATCCTCCTCCCCTCCCGTGGGCTCCCCTCCTCTGATCCTCCGCCCCTCCCGTGGGCTCCCCTCCTCTGATCCTCCCGTGGGCTCCCGTCCTCTGATCCTCCGCTCCTCCCGTGGGCTCCCCTCCTCTGATCCTCCCGTGGGCCCCCCTCCTCCGATCCTCCGCCCCTCCCGTGGGCTCCCCTCCTCTGATCCTCCCGTGGGCTCCCCTCCTCTGATCCTCCTCCCCTCCCGTGGGCTCCCCTCCTCTGATCCTCCGCCCCTCCCGTGGGCTCCCCTCCTCTGATCCTCCCGTGGGCTCCCCTCCTCCTCCCCTCCCGTGGGCTCCCCTCCTCTGATCCTCCCGTGGGCTCCCCTCCCGTGGGCTCCCCTCCCGTGGGCTCCCCTCCTGTGGGCTCCCCTCCTCCTCCCCTCCCGTGGGCTCCCCTCCCGTGGGCTCCCCTCCTCTGATCCTCCGATTCAGGGTATCTCACTGCAATCCCGCGACACCTCCCCCGCATGCGCGCGGTACCTCCCCCCATAGAGAGGAGGGGGTTGGGTGACGAGCACACAGCAGCTAAGGGAACCCCTGCCCGCAGAGCTTACACTCGCTGCCTGCTTTACCTACCCTGTTTTGTCCCCGAAGTGGCTCTGGAGATTTGATTCGCTGAACTGGGTCAGCTGACCCATGTACTCCACGCCCAGAATCGCGCTGATGGAGCTGCCCAGTTTCCCTCCGAGGTGACGGCTGATCCGCGGAGAGAGCGGGTTAAAGGTGCAGCCCCCGGTGCGATACAGGACTGCTGCTAAATGGCTTCCTTATACAGATATAACCATGCGCAAAGCAAAGATCTGGCTATTAAAGAGAGTACACGGTGCCCCTTAACCCTGTCACTGCCATTAGTACACTTTGCCCCTAGGAGGGACTGACACCTTAACCCTGTCACTGCCATTAGTACACTTTGCCCCTAGGAGGGACTGACCCCTTAACCCTGTCACTGCCATTAGTACACTTTGCCCATAGGAGGGACTGACCCCTTAATCCTGTCACTGCCATTAGTACACTTTGCCCCTAGGAGGGACAGACCCCTTAACCCTGTCACTGCCATTAGTACACTTTGCCCCTAGGAGGGACTGATCCCTTAACCCTGTCACTGCCATTAGTACACTTTGCCCCTAGGAGGGACTGACCCCTTAACCATGTCACTGCCATTAGTACACTTTGCCCCTAGGAGGGACTGACACCTTAACCCTGTCACTGCCATTAGTACACTTTGCCCCTAGGAGGGACTGACCCCTTAACCATGTCACTGCCATTAGTACACTTTGCCCCTAGGAGGGACTGATCCCTTAACCCTGTCACTGCCATTAGTACACTTTGCCCCTAGGAGAGACTGACCCCTTAACCCTGTCACTGCCATTAGTACACATTGCCCCTAGGAGGGACTGACCTCTTAACCCTGTCACTGCCATTAGTACACTTTGCCCCTAGGAGGGACTGACCCCTTAACCATGTCACTGCCATTACTACACTCTGCCCCTAGGAGGGACTGACCCCTTAACCCTGTCACTGCCATTAGTACACTTTGCCCCTAGGAGGGACAGACCCCTTAACCATGTCACTGCCATTAGTACACTTTGCCCCTAGGAGGGACTGACCCCTTAACCATGTCACTGCCATTAGTACACTTTGTCCCTAGGAGGGACTGACCCCTTAACCATGTCACTGCCATTAGTACACTTTGCCCCTAGGAGGGACAGACCCCTTAACCATGTCACTGCCATTAGTACACTTTGCCCCTAGGAGGGACTGACCCCTTAACCCTGTCACTGCCATTAGTACACTTTGCCCCTAGGAGGGACTGACCCCTTAACCCTGTCACTGCCATTAGTACACTTTGCCCCTAGGAGGGACTGACCCCTTAACCCTGTCACTGCCATTAGTACACTTTGCCCCTAGGAGGGACTGACCTCTTAACCCTGTCACTGCCATTAGTACACTTTGCCCCTAGGAGGGACTGACCCCTTAACCATGTCACTGCCATTAGTACACTTTGTCCCTAGGAGGGACTGACCCCTTAACCCTGTCACTGCCATTAGTACACTTTGCCCCTAGGAGGGACTGACCCCTTAACCATGTCACTGCCATTAGTACACTTTGCCCCTAGGAGGGACTGACCTCTTAACCCTGTCACTGCCATTAGTACACTTTGCCCATAGGAGGGACTGACCCCTTAACCCTGTCACTGCCATTAGTACACTTTGCCTCTAGGAGAGACTGACCCCTTAAACCTGTCACTGCCATTAGTACACTTTGCCCCTAGGAGGGACTAACCCCTTAACCCTGTCACTGCCATTAGTACACTTTGCCCCTAGGAGGGACTGGCCCCTTAACCCTGTCACTGCCATTAGTACACTTTGCCCCTAGGAGGGACTGATCCCTTAACCCTGTCACTGCCATTAGTACACTTTGCCCCTAGGAGAGACTGACCCCTTAACCCTGTCACTGGCATTAGTACACTTTGCCCCTAGGAGGGACTGACCCCTTAACCCTGTCACTGCCATTAGTACACTCTGCCCCTAGGAGGGACTGACCCCTTAACCCTGTCACTGCCATTAGTACACTTTGCCCCTAGGAGGGACTGACCCCTTAACCCTGTCACTGCCATTAGTACACTTTGCCCCTAGGAGGGACTGGCCCCTTAACCCTGTCACTGCCATTAGTACACTTTGCCTCTAGGAGGGGCTGACCCCTTAACCCTGTCACTGCCATTAGTACACTTTGCCCCTAGGAGGGACTGACCCCTTAACCCTGTCACTGCCATTAGTACACTTTGCCCCTAGGAGGGACTGACCCCTTAACCCTGTCACTGCCATTAGTACACGCGGGGGGTAAGGGACGGGGGGGGCGTGGGGTAAGGGACGGGGGGCGCGTGCGGGGTAAGGGACAGGGGGGGGCGCGGGGTAAGGGAAGGGGGGGGGCGCGCGGGGTAAGGGACGGGGAGGGCGCGCGGGGTAAGGGACGGGGAGGGCGCGCAGGGTAAGGGACGGGGGGGGGGCGCGCGGGGTAAGGGACGGGGGGGGCGCGGGGTAAGGGACGGGGCGGGAGTGGGGGCGTGCGCGGGGTAAGGGACGGGGGGGGGGGGGGCAAGGGACGGGGGGGGGGGGGCGTGGGGTAAGGGACAGGGGGGGGGGCGTGGGGTAAGGGACGGGGGGGGGGGGGCACGCACGGGGTAAGGGACTGGGGGGGGGTTGCGGGGTAAGGGACGGGGGCGCCGGACACTGCCGGCCTCACACATACTGAGCCCCCTCTCTCAGGCACAGGACCCTCACATTTTGCCGATGGGCAGCTGGTTGAACATGTCGGCCACGGATCCCCTGGCCACGATAGTTTGACGGTTGGGCTTGTTTAAGCCACAAGCCAACTTGGCCAGCACCTGGGGAAGGGAGAGGGAGTACATGCAGAGAACATGAGCATGGCATGAGGAGGAACACGGATACACGCTAATACCAAGAAGTACATGCAGAGAACATGAGCATGGCATGAGGAGGAACACGAGTACACGCTAATACCAAGAAGTACATGCAGAGAACATGAGCATAGCATGAGGAGGAACACGGGTACACGCTAATACCAAGAAGTACATGCAGAGAATATGAGCATGGCATGAGGAGGAACACGGGTACACGCTAATACCAAGAAGTACATGCAGAGAACATGAGCATGGCATGAGGAGGAACACGAGTACACACTAATACCAAGAAGTACATGCAGAGAACATGAGCATAGCATAGCATGAAGAGGAACACGGGTACACGCTAATACCAAGAAGTACATGTAGAGAACATGAGCATGGCATGAGGAGGAACACGAGTACACACTAATACCAAGAAGTACATGCAGAGAACATGAGCATAGCATAGCATGAGGAGGAACACGAGTACACGCTAATACCAAGAAGTACATGCAGAGAACATGAGCATGGCATGAGGAGGAACACGAGTACACGCTAATACCAAGAAGTACATGCAGAGAACATGAGCATAGCATGAGGAGGAACACGAGTACACGCTAATACCAAGAAGTACATGCAGAGAACATGAGCATGGCATGAGGAGGAACACGGGTACATCCAAGGACCACACAAAGCCGTCTAAATGCCGGTCAGTATGAGCGGGAGATCGCAGCTCTGACCTCTGCTCCCTGACCTCCCACCCCAGTAACAAAATGTGTGCGGGACAACACGCTGTGTGTACATGTGTGTGAGATTGTGTGTGTGTGGGGACCCCAGGGAGAATGCCGGGGGTATTGGGAGATGTTTGTGGCACTGCTGTGTACGTGTGTGTGTGTGTGTGTGTGTGCGCGCACGTGTGTGGGTGTGTGTGTGCGCGCGATTGTGTACCTTGTTGTAAGAGATCCCCGCAGAGCACTGGAAGCCGGTCTCCTCCTCTGTGTGTACATGTGTGTGTGTGTGTGTGTGCGCGCGCGTGTGTGGGTGTGTGTGTGTGCGCGATTGTGTACCTTGTTGTAAGAGATCCCCGCAGAGCACTGGAAGCCGGTCTCCTCCTCTATCGCGTCCCTCATCTCCTGCACAATGGTGGCGCCCACGGTCAGCTGTAACTCTGCGCTCTGCGGGTCCCCCAGCGAGAGGGGTCCCAGCCACTGCTCCAACCCACGCCGGCGCCGCTCCTCTGAGGGGGGGGGGGGAGAGAGGGCAGCCCGGGTCACACCTCACCGGCTACACAATAACAACTATACAGAACGCCAACACCACACATAAATACAAGACGTGCCGCGGAAGGCGAGGCCACGGAGTAGTGCCACGTCGGACCAAACTCGAGGCGGCAACTGCTATGTCTGGGAGATTACAAATCTACTTGAAGCAGCAGTCCACACTGCCCGCCATTTTGATTTAGTTTAAGAGACCGCGTCTCGCCGTTTCCAACACGGTTTTTCTTTTTTAAATCTGAAGCTCCGTTCAGCAGATAAAGGACTTTCAGAAACCGCGCGTCCGGGAGTTTAAAATGGAGCAGCCCCCATTGTGTAAACAAACAGAACCGGAGAGAAGAGCCGGGCGCGCTCCGGGGACGAGATCCGGAGATTATAGGAGGAGTTAAAGGGTGCGGTTTTACCAGAAAACGCTGGTGGTGCCTCCCGTAGCGACACTGCGCGCCGCAAAAAACAAGGTTAATAGAAATGTGATAAGTGGCCAAACTGCGCGCTCTCCCGCTCGCCGCTGCCAAGCGGGGACAGCGCATGCTTTTTCACAATGTGTGTGTGTCGCTCGGGGAGACACCACCGGCGTATTCTGGTATAACCGCAGCCTTGCTCACATAGGACCCTGGGAGTTTGCGGAATGAAACATGTTTGTATTAGAGCAGTAGTGTATGTATGGCTGGGATAGGTAACCTCAGCGAGCAGTGTGGTGTGTGCGCTGATACAGTATTGAGACCAGTCGTGGCTGGGATAGGTAACCTCGGCGAGCAGTGTGGTGTGTGCGCTGATACAGTATTGAGACCAGTCGTGGCTGGGATAGGTAACCTCAGCGAGCAGTGTGGTGTGTGCGCTGATACAGTATTGAGACCAGTCGTGGCTGGGATAGGTAACCTCGGCGAGCAGTGTGGTGTGTGCGCTGATACAGTATTGAGACCAGTCGTGGCTGGGATAGGTAACCTCGGCGAGCAGTGTGGTGTGTGCGCTGATACAGTATTGAGACCAGTCGTGGCTGGGATAGGTAACCTCGGCGAGCAGTGTGGTGTGTGCGCTGATACAGTATTGAGACCAGTCGTGGCTGGGATAGGTAACCTCGGCGAGCAGTGTGGTGTGTGCGCTGATACAGTATTGAGACCAGTCGTGGCTGGGATAGGTAACCTCAGCGAGCAGTGTGGTGTGTGCGCTGATACAGTATTGAGACCAGTCGTGGCTGGGATAGGTAACCTCAGCGAGCAGTGTGGTGTGTGCGCTGATACAGTATTGAGACCAGTCGTGGCTGGGATAGGTAACCTCGGCGAGCAGTGTGGTGTGTGCGCTGATACAGTATTGAGACCAGTCGTGGCTGGGATAGGTAACCTCGGCGAGCAGTGTGGTGTGTGCGCTGATACAGTATTGAGACCAGTCGTGGCTGGGATAGGTAACCTCAGCGAGCAGTGTGGGGTGTGCGCTGATACAGTATTGAGACCAGTCGTGGCTGGGATAGGTAACCTTGGCGAGCAGTGTGGTGTGTGCGCTGATACAGTATTGAGACCAGTCGTGGCTGGGATAGGTAACCTCAGCGAGCAGGCTGGTGTGTGCGCTGATACAGTATTGAGACCAGTCGTGGCTGGGATAGGTAACCTCAGCGAGCAGTGTGGTGTGTGCGCTGATACAGTATTGAGACCAGTCGTGGCTGGGATAGGTAACCTTGGCGAGCAGTGTGGTGTGTGCGCTGATACAGTATTGAGACCAGTCGTGGCTGGGATAGGTAACCTCGGCGAGCAGTGTGGTGTGTGCGCTGATACAGTATTGAGACCAGTCGTGGCTGGGATAGGTAACCTCAGCGAGCAGTGTGGTGTGTGCGCTGATACAGTATTGAGACCAGTCGTGGCTGGGATAGGTAACCTCGGCGAGCAGTGTGGTGTGTGCGCTGATACAGTATTGAGACCAGTCGTGGCTGGGATAGGTAACCTCGGCGAGCAGTGTGGTGTGTGCGCTGATACAGTATTGAGACCAGTCGTGGCTGGGATAGGTAACCTCGGCGAGCAGTGTGGTGTGTGCGCTGATACAGTATTGAGACCAGTCGTGGCTGGGATAGGTAACCTCGGCGAGCAGTGTGGTGTGTGCGCTGATACAGTATTGAGACCAGTCGTGGCTGGGATAGGTAACCTCAGCGAGCAGTGTGGTGTGTGCGCTGATACAGTATTGAGACCAGTCGTGGCTGGGATAGGTAACCTCAGCGAGCAGTGTGGTGTGTGCGCTGATACAGTATTGAGACCAGTCGTGGCTGGGATAGGTAACCTCGGCGAGCAGTGTGGTGTGTGCGCTGATACAGTATTGAGACCAGTCGTGGCTGGGATAGGTAACCTCGGCGAGCAGTGTGGTGTGTGCGCTGATACAGTATTGAGACCAGTCGTGGCTGGGATAGGTAACCTCAGCGAGCAGTGTGGGGTGTGCGCTGATACAGTATTGAGACCAGTCGTGGCTGGGATAGGTAACCTTGGCGAGCAGTGTGGTGTGTGCGCTGATACAGTATTGAGACCAGTCGTGGCTGGGATAGGTAACCTCAGCGAGCAGGCTGGTGTGTGCGCTGATACAGTATTGAGACCAGTCGTGGCTGGGATAGGTAACCTCAGCGAGCAGTGTGGTGTGTGCGCTGATACAGTATTGAGACCAGTCGTGGCTGGGATAGGTAACCTTGGCGAGCAGTGTGGTGTGTGCGCTGATACAGTATTGAGACCAGTCGTGGCTGGGATAGGTAACCTCGGCGAGCAGTGTGGTGTGTGCGCTGATACAGTATTGAGACCAGTCGTGGCTGGGATAGGTAACCTCGGCGAGCAGTGTGGTGTGTGCGCTGATACAGTATTGAGACCAGTCGTGGCTGGGATAGGTAACCTCGGCGAGCAGTGTGGTGTGTGCGCTGATACAGTATTGAGACCAGTCGTGGCTGGGATAGGTAACCTCGGCGAGCAGTGTGGTGTGTGCGCTGATACAGTATTGAGACCAGTCGTGGCTGGGATAGGTAACCTCGGCGAGCAGTGTGGTGTGTGCGCTGATACAGTATTGAGACCAGTCGTGGCTGGGATAGGTAACCTCAGCGAGCAGGCTGGTGTGTGCGCTGATACAGTATTGAGACCAGTCGTGGCTGGGATAGGTAACCTCAGCGAGCAGTGTGGTGTGTGCGCTGATACAGTATTGAGACCAGTCATGGCTGGGATAGGTAACCTCGGCGAGCAGTGTGGGGTGTGCGCTGATACAGTATTGAGACCAGTCGTGGCTGGGATAGGTAACCTCGGCGAGCAGTGTGGTGTGTGCGCTGATACAGTATAGAGACCAGTCGTGGCTGGGATAGGTAACCTCAGCGAGCAGTGTGGGGTGTGCGCTGATACAGTATTGAGACCAGTCGTGGCTGGGATAGGTAACCTCAGCGAGCAGTGTGGTGTGTGCGCTGATACAGTATTGAGACCAGTCGTGGCTGGGATAGGTAACCTCAGCGAGCAGTGTGGTGTGTGCGCCGATACAGTATTGAGACCAGTCGTGGCTGGGATAGGTAACCTCAGCGAGCAGGCTGGTGTGTGCTGTTACCTATCCCAGCCACGACTGGTCTCAATACTGTATCAGCGCACACACCACACTGCTCGCTGAGGTTACCTATCCCAGCCACGACTGGTCTCAATACAGTATCAGCGCACACCCCACACTGCTCGCCGAGGTTACCTATCCCAGCCACGACTGGTCTCAATACTGTATCAGCGCACACACCACACTGCTCGCTGAGGTTACCTATCCCAGCCACGACTGGTCTCAATACTGTATCAGCGCACACACCAGCCTGCTCGCTGAGGTTACCTATCCCAGCCACGACTGGTCTCAATACTGTATCAGCGCACACACCACACTGCTCGCCGAGGTTACCTATCCCAGCCACGACTGGTCTCAATACAGTATCAGCGCACACCCCACACTGCTCGCTGAGGTTACCTATCCCAGCCACGACTGGTCTCAATACTGTATCAGCGCACACACCAGCCTGCTCGCTGAGGTTACCTATCCCAGCCACGACTGGTCTCAATACTGTATCAGCGCACACACCACACTGCTCGCCGAGGTTACCTATCCCAGCCACGACTGGTCTCAATACTGTATCAGCGCACACACCACACTGCTCGCCGAGGTTACCTATCCCAGCCACGACTGGTCTCAATACTGTATCAGCGCACACACCACACTGCTCGCCGAGGTTACCTATCCCAGCCACGACTGGTCTCAATACTGTATCAGCGCACACACCACACTGCTCGCCGAGGTTACCTATCCCAGCCACGACTGGTCTCAATACTGTATCAGCGCACACACCACACTGCTCGCCGAGGTTACCTATCCCAGCCACGACTGGTCTCAATACTGTATCAGCGCACACACCACACTGCTCGCCGAGGTTACCTATCCCAGCCACGACTGGTCTCAATACTGTATCAGCGCACACACCACACTGCTCGCCGAGGTTACCTATCCCAGCCACGACTGGTCTCAATACTGTATCAGTGCACACACCACACTGCTCGCTGAGGTTACCTATCCCAGCCACGACTGGTCTCTATACTGTATCAGCGCTCACACCACACTGCTCGCTGAGGTTACCTATCCCAGCCACGACTGGTCATCCGCGAGGGGGTTTTGGGTTTTGTGGACCGTAGGCACGTTTCAACATCCTAGCATGCTAAGCTGAGAGCTGCTAAAACCTGTCCTGTTACTGGACACAATATATATAATTCTGTACTAATGGTATGGCTGTTAGCACGGAGACTCACACAGCACAATATCTGCTCCCACTAACACACCCTCTCTGTGTGGACACATTGATGTCTGTACGGAGACATTACCAAGCAATCAGTGTGAAGAATTGGTGTTACCGGTGTGATAACTATTCCTTATCAGTATGGTAGTGAGTCGGTGTTACCGGTGTGATAACTATTCCTTATCAGTATGGTAGTGAGTCGGTGTTACCGGTGTGATAACTATTCCTTATCAGTATGGTAGTGAGTCGGTGTTACCGGTGTGATAACTATTCCTTATCAGTATGGTAGTGAGTCGGTGTTACCGGTGTGATAACTATTCCTTATCAGTATGGTAGTGAGTCGGTGTTACCAGTGTGATAACTATTCCTTATCAGTATGGTAGTCAATCGGTGTTACCAGTGTGATAACTATTCCTTATCAGTATGGTAGTGAGTCGGTGTTACCGGTGTGATAACTATTCTTTATCGGTATGGTAGTGAGTCAGTGTTACCGGTGTGATAACTATTCCTTATCGGTATGGTAGTGAGTGTTACTGGTGTGATAACTATTCCTTATCAGTATGGTAGTGAGTCGGTGTTACTGTTGTGATAACTATTCCTTATCAGTATGGTAGTGAGTCGGTGTTACCGGTGTGATAACTATTCCTTATCAGTATGGTAGTGAGTCGGTGTTACCGGAGTGCTAACTATTCCTTATCAGTATGGTAGTGAGTCGGTGTTACCAGTGTGATAACTATTCCTTATCGGTATGGTAGTGAGTCGGTGTTACCAGTGTGATAACTATTCCTTATCAGTATGGTAGTGAGTCGGTGTTACCAGTGTGATAACTATTCCTTATCAGTATGGTAGTGAGTCGGTGTTACCAGTGTGATAACTATTCCTTATCAGTATGGTAGTGAGTCGGTGTTACCAGTGTGATAACTATTCCTTATCAGTATGGTAGTGAGTCGGTGTTACCAGTGTGATAACTATTCCTTATCGGTATGGTAGTGAGTCGGTGTTACCAGTGTGATAACTATTCCTTATCAGTATGGTAGTGAGTCGGTGTTACCAGTGTGATAACTATTCCTTATCAGTATGGTAGTGAATCGGTGTTACCAGTGTGATAACTATTCCTTATCAGTATGGTAGTGAGTCGGTGTTACCAGTGTGATAACTATTCCTTATCAATATGGTAGTGAGTCGGTGTTACCGGTGTGATAACTATTCCTTATCAGTATGGTAGTGAGTCGGTGTTACCAGTGTAATAACTATTCCTTATCGGTATGGTAGTGAGTAGGTGTTACCAGTGTGATAACTATTCCTTATCAGTATGGTAGTGAGTGTTACCGGTGTGATAACTATTCCTTATCAGTATGGTAGTGAGTGTTACCGGTGTGATAACTATTCCTTATCAGTATGGTAGTGAATGGGTGTTACCAGTGTGATAACTATTCCTCATCAGTATGGTAGTGAGTCGGTGTTACCGGTGTGATAACTGGTCCTTATCAGTATGGTAGCGAGTCGGTGTTACCGGTGTGATAACTATTCCTTATCGGTATGGTAGTGAGTCGGTGTTACCGGTGTGATAACTATTCCTTATCAGTATGGTAGTGAGTCGGTGTTACCAGTGTGATAACTATTCCTTATCAGTATGGTAGTGAGTCAGTGTTACCGGTGTGATAACTATTCCTTATCGGTATGGTAGTTAGTGTTACCGGTGTGATAACTATTCCTTATCAGTATGGTAGTGAGTCGGTGTTACCAGTGTGATAACTATTCCTTATCAGTATGGTAGTGAATCGGTGTTACCGGTGTGATAACTATTCCTTATCGGTATGGTAGTGAGTCGGTGTTACCGGTGTGATAACTATTCCTTATCGGTATGGTAGTGAGTCGGTGTTACCGGTGTGATAACTATTCCTCATCGGTATGGAGTCGGTGTTACCGGTGTGATAACTATTCCTTATCAGTATGGTAGCGAGTCGGTGTTACCAGTGTGATAACTATTCCTTATCAGTATGGTAGTGAGTCGGTGTTACCAGTGTGATAACTATTCCTTATCGGTATGGTAGTGAGTGTTACCGGTGTGATAACTATTCCTTATCAGTATGGTAGTGAGTCGGTGTTACCGGTGTGATAACTATTCCTTATCAGTATGGTAGTGAGTCGGTGTTACCAGTGTGATAACTATTCCTTATCAGTATGGTAGTGAGTCTGTGTTACCAGTGTGATAACTATTCCTTATCGGTATGGTAGTGAATCGGTGTTACCGGTGTGACAACTATTCCTTATCAGTATGGTAGTGAATCGGTGTTACCAGTGTAATAACTATTCCTTATCAGTATGGTAGTGAGTCGGTGTTACCAGTGTGATAACTATTCCTTATCAGTATGGTAGTGAGTCGGTGTTACCAGTGTGATAACTATTCCTTATCGGTATGGTAGTGAGTCGGTGTTACCAGTGTGATAACTATTCCTTATCAGTATGGTAGTGAGTCGGTGTTACCAGTGTGATAACTATTCCTTATCAGTATGGTAGTGAGTCGGTGTTACCAGTGTGATAACTATTCCTTATCAGTATGGTAGTGAATCGGTGTTACCGGTGTGATAACTATTCCTTATCAGTATGGTAGTGAGTCGGTGTTACCAGTGTGATAACTATTCCTTATCAGTATGGTAGTGAGTAGGTGTTACCAGTGTGATAACTATTCCTTATCAGTATGGTAGTGAGTGTTACCGGTGTGATAACTATTCCTTATCAGTATGGTAGTGAATGGGTGTTACCAGTGTGATAACTATTCCTCATCAGTATGGTAGTGAGTCGGTGTTACCGGTGTGATAACTATTCTTTATCGGTATGGTAGTGAGTCGGTGTTACCGGTGTGATAACTATTCCTTATCGGTATGGTAGTGAGTGTTACCGGTGTGATAACTATATGGTAGTGAGTCGGTGTTACCGGTGTGATAACTATTCCTTATCAGTATGGTAGTGAGTCGGTGTGCTAACTATTCCTTATCAGTATGGTAGTGAATCGGTGTTACCAGTGTGATAACTATTCCTTATCGGTATGGTAGTGAGTCGGTGTTACCGGTGTGATAACTATTCCTTATCGGTATGGTAGTGAGTCGGTGTTACCGGTGTGATAACTATTCCTTATCGGTATGGTAGTGAGTCGGTGTTACCGGTGTGATAACTATTCCTTATCGGTATGGTAGTGAGTCGGTGTTACCGGTGTGATAACTATTGCTTATCGGTATGGTAGTGAGTCGGTGTTACCGGTGTGATAACTATTCCTTATCAGTATGGTAGTGAGTCGGTGTTACCGGTGTGATAACTATTCCTTATCGGTATGGTAGTGAGTCAGTGTTACCGGAGTGATAACTATTCCTTATCAGTATGGTAGTGAATCGGTGTTACCAGTGTGATAACTATTCCTTATCAGTATGGCAGTGAGTCGGTGTTACCGGTGTGATAACTATTCCTTATCAGTATGGTAGTGAGTCGGTGTTACCAGTGTGATAACTATTCCTTATCAGTATGGTAGTGAGTCGGTGTTACCGGTGTGATAACTATTCCTTATCAGTATGGTAGTGAGTCGGTGTTACCAGTGTGATAACTATTCCTTATCAGTATGGTAGTGAGTCGGTGTTACCGGTGTGATAACTATTCCTTATCAGTATGGTATTGAGTCGGTGTTACCAGTGTGATAACTATTCCTTATCAGTATGGTAGTGAGTCGGTGTTACCAGTGTGATAACTATTCCTTATCAGTATGGTAGTGAGTCGGTGTTACCGGTGTGATAACTATTCCTTATCGGTATGGTAGTGAGTCAGTGTTACCGGAGTGATAACTATTCCTTATCAGTATGGTAGTGAATCGGTGTTACCAGTGTGATAACTATTCCTTATCAGTATGGCAGTGAGTCGGTGTTACCGGTGTGATAACTATTCCTTATCAGTATGGTAGTGAGTCGGTGTTACCAGTGTGATAACTATTCCTTATCAGTATGGTAGTGAGTCGGTGTTACCGGTGTGATAACTATTCCTTATCAGTATGGTAGTGAGTCGGTGTTACCAGTGTGATAACTATTCCTTATCAGTATGGTAGTGAGTCGGTGTTACCGGTGTGATAACTATTCCTTATCAGTATGGTATTGAGTCGGTGTTACCAGTGTGATAACTATTCCTTATCAGTATGGTAGTGAGTCGGTGTTACCAGTGTGATAACTATTCCTTATCAGTATGGTAGTGAGTCGGTGTTACCAGTGTGATAACTATTCCTTATCAGTATGGTAGTGAGTCGGTGTTACCGGTGTGATAACTATTCCTTATCGGTATGGTACGGTGCAGAGTTGTACCTTTCGGTAGCTCAGGATCCGTGTCGTCCTGCCCCGTCCCCTGGCGGGGCTCCGGGTAACCCTGCACGTAGGTGTTCTGCAGGAGCGCCTCCGGGATGGGAGAGGTTCCCAAGTCTCGCAGTCTCTTCTGCACGGTGTCCGTCAGGTCGATGTAGGCCTCGTCGATGCTGGCGCGTTCCACCACCGCGAAACGCGACATCACCTCAATCACTTCCACGCTGGCCTCCCGATACCTGTTGGGATGTGGAGCCTTTATCTGCACTCACACCCAGATCCCCCCCCAGCACACGCACCCAGATCCCCCCCCCAGCACACGGACCCAGATTCCCCCCCCCAGCACACGCACCCAGATCCCCCCCAGCACTCACCCAGATCTCCCCCAGCACCCGCACCCAGATTCCCCCCCCCAGCACACGCACCCAGATCCCCCCCCAGCACACGCACCCAGATCCCCCCCAGCACTCACCCAGATCTCCCCCAGCACCCGCACCCAGATCTCCCCCCCAGCACACGCACCCAGATCTCCCCCCCCAGCACCCGCACCCAGATCCCCCCCCCCAGCACCCGCACCCAGACCCCCCCCCAGCACCCGCACCCAGATCCCCCCCCAGCACCTGCACCCAGATCCACCCCCAGCACCCACACCCAGATCTCCTCCCCAGCACCCACACCCAGATCTCCCCCCCAGTACCCACATCTCCCCCCAGCCCCCACACCCAGATCCCCCCCAGCACACACACACAGATCTCCCCCAGCACTCACACCAAGATCCCCCCCAGCACCCACACCCAGATCTCCCCCCCAACACCCACATCTCCCCCCCAACACCCACACCCAGATCTCCCCCCCAGAACCCACACCCAGATCTCCCCCCCAACACCCACACCTCCCCCCAGAACCCACACCCAGATCTCCACCCCAGAACCCACACCCAGATCTCCCCCCCAGAACCCACACCCAGATCTCCCCCCCAGAACCCACACCCAGATCTCCCCCCCAGAACCCACACCCAGATCTCCCCCCCAGCCCCCACACCCAGATCCCCCCCAGCACACACACACAGATCTCCCCCAGCACTCACACCAAGATCCCCCCCAGCACCCACACCCAGATCTCCCCCCCAACACCCACATCTCCCCCCCAACACCCACACCCAGATCTCCCCCCCAGAACCCACACCCAGATCTCCCCCCCCAACACCCACACCTCCCCCCAGAACCCACACCCAGATCTCCACCCCAGAACCCACACCCAGATCTCCCCCCCAGAACCCACACCCAGATCTCCCCCCCAGAACCCACACCCAGATCTCCCCCCCAGAACCCACACCCAGATCTCCCCCCCAGAACCCACACCCAGATCTCCCCCCCAGAACCCACACCCAGATCCCCCCCAGCACCCACACCCAGATCCCCCCCAGCACCCACACCCAGATCTCCCCCCCAGTACCCATACCCAGATCCCCCCCAGCACCCACACCCAGATCCCCCCCAGCACCCACACCCAGATCCCCCCCAGCACCCACACCCAGATCTCACCCCAGCACCCACACCCAGATCTCACCCCCAGCACCCACACCCAGATCCCCCCAGCACCCACACCCAGATCTCACCCCCAGCACCCACACCCAGATCCCCCCCAGCACCCGCACCCAGATCCCCCCCCCCAGATCTCCCCCAGCACCAACACCCAGATCCCCCGCAGCACCCGCACCCAGATCTCCCCCCCAGCACTCTGTGGGTGTCGGTTTCTCCCCCAAGAGTGCGGGGTGGGGGGGGGGGGGGGGGAAGAGTGACAAGTTCCTGGTGCCCAGTGCCCCGGGGAGTGACAGAAGACCCCGGTGCCCCGGGGAGTGACAGAAGACCCCGGTGTCCCAGGGAGTGACAGAAGACCCCGGTGTCCCGGGGAGTGACAGAAGACCCCGGTGTCCCAGGGAGTGACAGAAGACCCCGGTGTCCCAGGGAGTGACAGAAGACCCCGGTGTCCCAGGGAGTGACAGAAGACCCCGGTGTCCCGGGGAGTGACAGAAGACCCGGTGTCCCGGGGAGTGACAGAAGACCCGGTGTCCCAGGGAGTGACAGAAGACCCGGTGCCCCAGGGAGTGACAGAAGACCCGGTGCCCCAGGGAGTGACAGAAGACCCGGTGCCCCAGGGAGTGACAGAAGACCCCAGTGTCCCAGGGAGTGACAGAAGACCCGGTGTCCCAGGGAGTGACAGAAGACCCGGTGCCCCAGGGAGTGACAGAAGATCCCGGTGTCCCAGGGAGTGACAGAATATCCCAGTGTCCCAGGGAGTGACAGAAGACCCGGTGCCCCAGGGAGTGACAGAAGACCCGGTGCCCCAGGGAGTGACAGAAGACCCCAGTGTCCCAGGGAGTGACAGAAGACCCGGTGCCCCAGGGAGTGACAGAAGACCCGGTGCCCCAGGGAGTGACAGAAGACCCGGTGCCCCAGGGAGTGACAGAAGATCCCGGTGTCCCAGGGAGTGACAGAAGACCCCAGTGTCCCAGGGAGTGACAGAAGACCCGGTGTCCCAGGGAGTGACAGAAGACCCGGTGTCCCAGGGAGTGACAGAAGACCCCGGTGTCCCGGGGAGTGACAGAAGACCCCGGTGTCCCAGGGAGTGACAGAAGACCCCGGTGTCCCAGGGAGTGACAGAAGACCCGGTGTCCCAGGGAGTGACAGAAGACCCCGGTGTCCCAGGGAGTGATAGAAGACCCGGTGCCCCAGGGAGTGACAGAAGACCCGGTGCCCCAGGGAGTGACAGAAGACCCGGTGTCCCAGGGAGTGACAGAAGACCCGGTGTCCCAGGGAGTGACAGAAGACCCGGTGTCCCAGGGAGTGACAGAAGACCCGGTGTCCCAGGGAGTGACAGAAGACCCGGTGTCCCAGGGAGTGACAGAAGACCCGGTGTCCCAGAGAGTGACAGAAGACCCGGTGTCCCAGGGAGTGACAGAAGACCCGGTGTCCCAGGGAGTGACAGAAGACCCCGGTGCCCCAGGGAGTGACAGAAGACCCCGGTGTCCCAGGGAGTGATAGAAGACCCGGTGCCCCAGGGAGTGACAGAAGACCCCGGTGTCCCAGGGAGTGACAGAAGACCCCGGTGTCCCAGGGAGTGACAGAAGACCCCCGTGTCCCAGGGAGTGACAGAAGACCCCCGTGTCCCAGGGAGTGACAGAAGACCCGGTGTCCCAGGGAGTGACAGAAGACCCGGTGCCCCAGGGAGTGACAGAAGACCCCGGTGCCCCAGGGAGTGACAGAAGACCCGGTGCCCCAGGGAGTGACAGAAGACCCGGTGTCCCAGGGAGTGACAGAAGACCCGGTGTCCCAGGGAGTGACAGAAGACCCGGTGTCCCAGGGAGTGACAGAAGACCCGGTGCCCCGGGGAGTGACAGAAGACCCCGGTGTCCCAGGGAGTGACAGAAGACCCGGTGTCCCAGGGAGTGACAGAAGACCCGGTGCCCCAGGGAGTGACAGAAGACCCGGTGCCCCAGGGAGTGACAGAAGACCCGGTGTCCCAGGGAGTGACAGAAGACCCGGTGTCCCAGGGAGTGACAGAAGACCCGGTGTCCCAGGGAGTGACAGAAGACCCGGTGTCCCGGGGAGTGACAGAAGACCCGGTGCCCCAGGGAGTGACAGAAGACCCCCGTGTCCCAGGGAGTGACAGAAGACCCGGTGTCCCAGGGAGTGACAGAAGACCCCGGTGTCCCAGGGAGTGACAGAAGACCCGGTGTCCCAGGGAGTGACAGAAGACCCGGTGTCCCGGGGAGTGACAGAAGACCCGGTGTCCCAGGGAGTGACAGAAGACCCGGTGCCCCAGGGAGTGACAGAATATCCCGGTGCCCCAGGGAGTGACAGAAGACCCGGTGCCCCAGGGAGTGACAGAAGACCCGGTGTCCCAGGGAGTGACAGAAGACCCCGGTGTCCCAGGGAGTGACAGAAGACCCGGTGCCCCAGGGAGTGACAGAAGACCCCGGTGCCCCAGGGAGTGACAGAAGACCCGGTGTCCCAGGGAGTGACAGAAGACCCGGTGCCCCAGGGAGTGACAGAAGACCCGGTGCCCCAGGGAGTGATAGAAGACCCCGGTGTCCCAGGGAGTGACAGAAGACCCCGGTGCCCCAGGGAGTGACAGAAGACTTGGTGCCCCAGGGAGTGACAGAAGACCCGGTGTCCCAGGGAGTGACAGAAGACCCCGGTGTCCCAGGGAGTGACAGAAGACCCGGTGTCCCAGGGAGTGACAGAAGACCCGGTGTCCCAGGGAGTGACAGAAGACCCGGTGTCCCAGGGAGTGACAGAAGACCCGGTGTCCCAGGGAGTGACAGAAGACCCGGTGTCCCAGGGAGTGACAGAAGACCCGGTGTCCCAGGGAGTGACAGAAGACCCCGGTGTCCCAGGGAGTGACAGAAGACCCCGGTGTCCCAGGGAGTGACAGAAGACCCCGGTGTCCCAGGGAGTGACAGAAGACCCCGGTGTCCCAGAGAGTGACAGAAGACCCGGTGTCCCAGGGAGTGACAGAAGACCCCGGTGCCCCAGGGAGTGACAGAAGACTCGGTGCCCCAGGGAGTGACAGAAGACCCGGTGTCCCAGGGAGTGACAGAAGACCCGGTGTCCCAGGGAGTGACAGAAGACCCCGGTGTCCCAGGGAGTGACAGAAGACCCGGTGTCCCAGAGAGTGACAGAAGACCCGGTGTCCCAGGGAGTGACAGAAGACCCGGTGTCCCGGGGAGTGACAGAAGACCCGGTGCCCCAGGGAGTGACAGAAGACCCCCGTGTCCCAGGGAGTGACAGAAGACCCGGTGTCCCGGGGAGTGACAGAAGACCCGGTGTCCCAGGGAGTGACAGAAGACCCCGGTGTCCCAGGGAGTGACAGAAGACCCCGGTGTCCCAGGGAGTGACAGAAGACCCCGGTGTCCCAGGGAGTGACAGAAGACCCGGTGTCCCGGGGAGTGACAGAAGACCCGGTGCCCCGGGGAGTGACAGAAGACCCAGTGTCCCAGGGAGTGACAGAAGACCCGGTGTCCCAGGGAGTGACAGAAGACCCGGTGCCCCAGGGAGTGACAGAAGACCCCAGTGTCCCAGGGAGTGACAGAAGACCCCAGTGTCCCAGGGAGTGACAGAAGATCCCGGTGTCCCAGGGAGTGACAGAATATCCCAGTGTCCCAGGGAGTGACAGAAGATCCCGGTGTCCCGGGGAGTGACAGAAGACCCCAGTGTCCCAGGGAGTGACAGAAGACCCGGTGTCCCAGGGAGTGACAGAAGACCCGGTGTCCCAGGGAGTGACAGAAGACCCCGGTGTCCCAGGGAGTGACAGAAGACCCCGGTGTCCCAGGGAGTGACAGAAGACCCGGTGTCCCAGGGAGTGACAGAAGACCCCAGTGTCCCAGGGAGTGACAGAAGACCCCAGTGTCCCAGGGAGTGACAGAAGACCCCAGTGTCCCAGGGAGTGACAGAAGATCCCGGTGTACCTCCGCTGACGGGTACGAGACTTACTTTGTGAGATCAGCTTTCCCGTGCGCCTCTCTCACGCGCGCCAGCTGCAGATCTGCGCACAGCTTCTTGGCATCGTTGGCAAACATGTTCCTGGTCACCCCATATGCCCGGGCTTCGTAGCTAACGGCAATAATGCTGCACGGGGGGAGGAGGAGGAGCGGGCGGGGGGAGGAGGAGGAGCGGGCGGGGGGAGGAGGAGGAGCGGGCAGGGGAGAGGCACGGGGGGAGGAGGAGCGGGCGGGGGAGAGGCACGGGGGGAGGAGGAGGAGCGGGCGGGGGAGAGGCACGGGAGAGGAGGAGCGGGCGGGGAAGAGGCACGGGGGAGGAGCGGGCGGGGGAGAGGCACGAGAGGAGGAGGAGGAGCGGGCGGGGGAGAGGCACGAGGGGAGGAGGAGGAGCGGGCGGGGGAGAGGCACGAGAGGAGGAGGAGGAGCGGGCGGGGGAGAGGCACGAGAGGAGGAGGAGGAGCGGGCGGGGGAGAGGCACGAGAGGAGGAGGAGGAGCGGGCGGGGGAGAGGCACGAGAGGAGGAGGACGAGGAGCGGGCGGGGAGAGGCAAGGGAGGAGGAGGAGCGGGCGGGGAGAGGCACGAGAGGAGGAGGACGAGGAGCGGGCGGGGAGAGTCAAGGGAGGAGGAGGAGCGGGCGGGGGAGAGGCACGGGAGGAGGAGGAGCGGGGGAGAGGCACGGGAGGAGGAGGAGCGGGCGGGGGAGAGGCACGGGGGGAGGAGCGGGCGGGGGAGAGGCACGGGGGGAGGAGCGGGCGGGGGAGAGGCACGGGAGGAGGAGGAGCGGGCGGGGGAGAGGGACGGGAGGAGGAGGAGGAGCGGGCGGGGAGAGGCACGGGAGGAGGAGGAGCGGGCGGGGGAGAGGCACGTGAGGAGGAGGAGCGGGCGGGGAAGAGGCCCGGGAGGAGGAGCGGGCGGGGGAGAGGCACGGGAGGAGGAGCGGGCGGGGGAGAGGCACGGGAGGAGGAGCGGGCGGGGGAGAGGCACGGGAGGAGCGGGCGGGGGAGAGGCACGGGAGGAGGAGCGGGCGGGGGAGAAGCACGGGAGGAGGAGCGGGCGGGGGAGAGGCACGGGAGGAGGAGCGGGCAGGCGGGGGAGAGGCACGGGATAAGGAGCGGGCAGGCGGGGGAGAGGCACGGGAGGAGGAGGAGCAGGCGGGGGAGAGGCACAGGAGGAGCGGGCGGGGGAGAGGCACGGGAGGAGGAGCGGGCGGGGGGAAGCCACGGGAGGAGGAGGAGCGGGCGGGGGAGAGGCACAGAAGGAGGAGGAGCGGGCGGGGGAGAGGCCCGGGAGGAGCGGGCGGGGGAGAGGCACGGGAGGAGGAGCGGGCGGGGGAGAGGCACGGGAGGAGGAGCGGGCGGGGGAGAGGCACGGGAGGAGGAGCGGGCGGGGGAGAGGAACGAGGAGGAGCGGGCGGGGGAGAGGCACGGGAGGAGGAGCGGGCGGGGGAGAAGCACGGGAGGAGGAGCGGGCGGGGGAGAGGCACGGGAGGAGGAGCGGGCAGGCGGGGGAGAGGCACGGGAGGAGGAGCGGGCAGGCGGGGGAGAGGCACGGGAGGAGGAGCAGGCGGGGGAGAGGCACAGGAGGAGCGGGCGGGGGAGAGGCACGGGGGGAGGAGGAGCGGGCGGGGGGAAGCCACGGGAGGAGGAGGAGCGGGCGGGGGAGAGGCACGGAAGGAGGAGCGGGCGGGGGAGAGGCACGGGAGGAGGAGGAGCGGGCGGGGGAGAGGCACGGGGGGAGGAGGAGCAGGCGGGGGAGAGGCACGGGAGGAGGAGAAGCGGGCAGGGGAGAGGCACGGGAGGAGGAGGAGCGGGCGGGGGAGAGGCACGGGAGGAGGAGGAGCGGGCGGGGGAGAGGCACGGGAGGAGGAGGAGCGGGCGGGGGAGAGGCACGGGGGGAGGAGCGGGTGGGGGAGAGGCACGGGAGGAGGAGGAGCGGGCGGGGGAGAGGCACGGGAGGAGGAGGAGCGGGCGGGGGAGAGGCACGAGGTGTCAGTAACAGAACAATACACCGTTTCTGTGGTCAGCGCTTTGCCACTTTTGCTAGACACACACAGACACACAATGTACCTACACACACACGCGCACACGCGCGCGCACGCACGCACGCACACACACACGCACGCACGCACACACGCACACACGCACACACACACACACAGACACACAATGTACCTACATTACCCTCAGTGATGTTCCTCTTTGTACAAAATAGGACACCTCTATTGTCGGACTATGGAACCCCCATAACAAAGACCGATACTCGTTATCCCAAAGGAACGCAGAGATACAGACTGTACGGGAAAGGGAGGTCAGAGATACAGACTGTACGGGAAAGGGAGGTCAGAGATACAGACTGTACGGGAAAGGGAGGTCAGAGATACAGACTGTACGGGAAAGGGAGGTCAGAGATACAGACTGTACGGGAAAGGGAGGTCAGAGATACAGACTGTACGGGAAAGGGAGGTCAGAGATACAGACTGTACGGGAAAGGGAGGTCAGAGATACAGACTGTACGGGAAAGGGAGGTCAGAGATACAGACTGTACGGGAAAGGGAGGTCAGAGATACAGACTGTACGGGAAAGGGAGGTCAGAGATACAGACTGTACGGGAAAGGGAGGTCAGAGATACAGACTGTACGGGAAAGGGAGGTCAGAGATACAGACTGTACGGGAAAGGGAGGTCAGAGATACAGACTGTACGGGAAAGGGAGGTCAGAGATACAGACTGTACGGGAAAGGGAGGTCAGAGATACAGACCGTACGGGAAAGGGAGGTCAGAGATACAGACCGTACGGGAAAGGGAGGTCAGAGATACAGACCGTACGGGAAAGGGAGGTCAGAGATACAGACCGTACGGGAAAGGGAGGTCAGAGATACAGACCGTACGGGAAAGGGAGGTCAGAGATACAGACCGTACGGGAAAGGGAGGTCAGAGATACAGACCGTACGGGAAAGGGAGGTCAGAGATACAGACCGTACGGGAAAGGGAGGGCAGAGATACAGACCGTATGGGAAAGGGAGGGCAGAGATACAGACCGTATGGGAAAGGGAGGTCAGAGATACAGACCGTATGGGAAAGGGAGGTCAGAGATACAGACCGTATGGGAAAGGGAGGTCAGAGATACAGACCGTATGGGAAAGGGAGGTCAGAGATACAGACCGTATGGGAAAGGGAGGTCAGAGATACAGACCGTATGGGAAAGGGAGGTCAGAGATACAGACCGTATGGGAAAGGGAGGTCAGAGATACAGACCGTATGGGAAAGGGAGGTCAGAGATACAGACCGTATGGGAAAGGGAGGTCAGAGATACAGACCGTATGGGAAAGGGAGGTCAGAGATACAGACCGTATGGGAAAGGGAGGTCAGAGATACAGACCGTATGGGAAAGGGAGGTCAGAGATACAGACCGTATGGGAAAGGGAGGTCAGAGATACAGACCGTATGGGAAAGGGAGGTCAGAGATACAGACCGTATGGGAAAGGGAGGGCAGAGATACAGACTGTATGGGAAAGGGAGGGCAGAGATACAGACTGTATGGGAAAGGGAGGGCAGAGATACAGACTGTATGGGAAAGGGAGGGCAGAGATACAGACTGTATGGGAAAGGGAGGGCAGAGATACAGACTGTATGGGAAAGGGAGGGCAGAGATACAGACTGTATGGGAAAGGGAGGGCAGAGATACAGACTGTATGGGAAAGGGAGGGCAGAGATACAGACTGTATGGGAAAGGGAGGGCAGAGATACAGACTGTATGGGAAAGGGAGGGCAGAGATACAGACTGTATGGGAAAGGGAGGGCAGAGATACAGACTGTATGGGAAAGGGAGGGCAGAGATACAGACTGTATGGGAAAGGGAGGTCAGAGATACAGACTGTATGGGAAAGGGAGGGCAGAGATACAGACTGTATGGGAAAGGGAGGTCAGAGATACAGACTGTATGGGAAAGGGAGGGCAGAGATACAGACTGTACGGGAAAGGGCAGAGATACAGACTGTATGGGAAAGGGAGGGCAGAGATACAGACTGTATGGGAAAGGGAGGTCAGAGATACAGACTGTATGGGAAAGGGAGGGCAGAGATACAGACTGTATGGGAAAGGGACGGCAGAGATACAGACTGTATGGGAAAGGGAGGTCAGAGATACAGACTGTATGGGAAAGGGAGGTCAGAGATACAGACTGTATGGGAAAGGGAGGTCAGAGATACAGACTGTATGGGAAAGGGAGGTCAGAGATACAGACTGTATGGGAAAGGGAGGTCAGAGATACAGACTGTATGGGAAAGGGAGGTCAGAGATACAGACTGTATGGGAAAGGGAGGTCAGAGATACAGACTGTATGGGAAAGGGAGGGCAGATACAGACTGTATGGGAAAGGGAGGTCAGAGATACAGACTGTATGGGAAAGGGAGGTCAGAGATACAGACTGTATGGGAAAGGGAGGGCAGATACAGACTGTATGGGAAAGGGAGGGCAGAGATACAGACTGTATGGGAAAGGGAGGGCAGAGATACAGACTGTATGGGAAAGGGAGGGCAGAGATACAGACTGTATGGGAAAGGGACGGCAGAGATACAGACTGTATGGGAAAGGGAGGGCAGAGATACAGACTGTATGGGAAAGGGACGGCAGAGATACAGACTGTATGGGAAAGGGAGGGCAGAGATACAGACTGTACGGGAAAGGGAGGGCAGATACAGACTGTATGGGAAAGGGACGGCAGAGATACAGACTGTATGGGAAAGGGAGGGCAGATACAGACTGTATGGGAAAGGGAGGTCAGAGATACAGACTGTATGGGAAAGGGAGGTCAGATACAGACTGTATGGGAAAGGGAGGTCAGAGATACAGACTGTATGGGAAAGGGAGGGCAGAGATACAGACTGTATGGGAAAGGGAGGTCAGAGATACAGACTGTATGGGAAAGGGAGGGCAGAGATACAGACTGTATGGGAAAGGGAGGTCAGAGATACAGACTGTATGGGAAAGGGAGGTCAGAGATACAGACTGTATGGGAAAGGGAGGTCAGAGATACAGACTGTATGGGAAAGGGAGGTCAGAGATACAGACTGTATGGGAAAGGGAGGGCAGAGATACAGACTGTACGGGAAAGGGAGGTCAGAGATACAGACTGTATGGGAAAGGGAGGGCAGAGATACAGACTGTATGGGAAAGGGAGGTCGGAGATACAGACTGTATGGGAAAGGGAGGGCAGAGATACAGACTGTACGGGAAAGGGAGGTCAGAGATACAGACTGTATGGGAAAGGGAGGTCAGAGATACAGACTGTATGGGAAAGGGAGGTCAGAGATACAGACTGTATGGGAAAGGGAGGGCAGAGATACAGACTGTATGGCAAAGGGAGGTCAGAGATACAGACTGTATGGGAAAGGGAGGGCAGAGATACAGACTGTACGGGAAAGGGAGGTCAGAGATACAGACTGTATGGGAAAGGGAGGTCAGAGATACAGACTGTATGGGAAAGGGAGGTCAGAGATACAGACTGTATGGGAAAGGGAGGTCAGAGATACAGACTGTATGGGAAAGGGAGGTCAGAGATACAGACTGTATGGGAAAGGGAGGTCAGAGATACAGACTGTATGGGAAAGGGAGGTCAGAGATACAGACTGTATGGCAAAGGGAGGTCAGAGATACAGACTGTACGGGAAAGGGAGGGCAGAGATACAGACTGTATGGCAAAGGGAGGTCAGAGATACAGACTGTACGGGAAAGGGAGGGCAGAGATACAGACTGTATGGGAAAGGGATTCACGCCCTCATCATACTCAACTTCCATCACATATTAAAGGAAGAGCTAAACATGTATGTGCAAAGTGTGAACAACGTGTAATCAGCATGACCGCTCCCCCCTGTGAGCAGGACTTTGCTATCGCACACGCAGGCTGCGTGAAGCCCTAACCGCGCTCACCCGCCTCCCTTCCAGGTCTTGTACTGCACTACGGCCACCGGCTTGTTCTTCAGCTGCGGTTTCAGTCTCTGCTCCACCTGGACGTAGAAACAGTCCATGTCCACCAGCGCGATAACCCGATCCTTGCCGGTCTCCATGGGGTGGCGGGAGGTTTCCGTCACCGCGGTTAATGTACTGAGGGGGAGAGACGGGGAGAGCAGCGGTCAGCTTCACACCATCCCTTCCTTCTTATCAAACAACGATGCGGATATCCTCAGGGATAATCACATAGAGACACGCACATACAAAGCGCGCGGGAAACACTAAACAGCCAACGCAACAGATGTAACACGCAAAACAAATCACAATAGCCTACTCATATGGAAGCTATAACACAGCGCACACCTCATAGTGTAGTATTACAGATTACTTAGCAAGAAACAGGTAAAAACGCACTTACAAAACACCAGTGCAATTCAGGCACTGAATATGCACACTTCCGTAGTCAGGTAGTCCAGGGATGACTGCACGGTCGTTCCTCCTCGCTAAGACGCGTCCGTCAGTTCGTGTGGGTAGGGACTGGTTCCTCACAGCCCCGGGTGCTGGTGCATCACGTGGGGCTTGCGTTACCGTAGGCCTGTTGCACTGGCACCCAATGCCACAATAACACAGGGAGGAGCTAGGAGGGTGGTGCCGCTCTGAAAGCAGCACTAAGTCACTGGATAAAGACCTCCGAGGTCGAAACGTTGTGTTGCCTCAAATAAATGAGCATAGGATTTTCAAACCCGTTGTGCCCGGGGTTCCTTGTGCTGCTGATCTAGGACTGATAACAGGCTTTCGTTCCAGCACAGGAGCACCGCTAATTGTATCAGTGTTATCATTTTCAAGGTGTGCAGCATTCACTTCTTATTCTGGTCGCTCTGATAGCCCCACGTGATGCGGAAGCACCCTGGGCTGTGAGGGATGGCCCCGAGTCCTGTGTACTACCCGTGGGATGAATAGTTCTTTTGAAAGCTCCTTGTATTGTCCCTGAATATATTTGTATATAGTTATCATATCCCCTCTTAGACGCCTCTTTTCTAATGTAAATACATCTACTTTAGCTAGCCTCTCCTCATAAGTTAGAATGTCCATCCCCTTTATTAATTTGGTGGCTCTTCTCTGCACTCTCTCTAGTTTCATAATGTCTTTTCTTAGGATTGGTGCCCAAAATTGTACTCCATATTCAAGGTGTGGTCTTACTAATGCTTTGTAAAGGGGCATAATTATGTTTACTTCCCTTCCACCCATTGCCCGTTTGATGCAAGATAAGATCTTGTTGCCTTTGCAGCTACAGGGCGTCCTCACTGTACGACGTTTCGCTTTCCGTTGGACTCGTTTTCCGACGGCACCCAATGCAATAATAAAAATGCATTATCCGCCGCAATTTTCGCGTATCCGACGGAAATCGCCATCCGTTAACTTTGGTCCCGCTTTCCGGCAATCTGCTATCCGACAGGGGTTTGCAGGACGCATTGTGTCGGATAAGCGAGGACTACCTGTACTGCCTGACTTTGGGCACCATTGCTAAGCCTGCGGCCTACGAGCACTCCTAAATCCTTCTCCGTCAAGGATTCCCACAATTTATCCCCAGTTACATTTTTAAGTCGCCTTTCCCGAGTGCATAAACTTTCATTTATCCGTGTCACGTTCGGCACACCTCTGAGCACGTGACCTGCATACGGGACAAGGGATAATACACGGCTCGCAAGCTGGACCACTCTTCACCTTCGTAAAGGTCGATCAAATGAGTAATATCTCCCCTAAATACGCCCCCATCTACCACCTGACCAGCACACAAGTGGGCATGTGACATAGATATGCAACCAGGGTTAATACACACGGCTACTCTAGCCAACTCCTCTTTCACTGGCGCAAAGTACCTCCGATGAGTTAATATTAAACCCTAACTTAATTGCAATAATGATATCTATACGCTGCCACCAGCCTGGATATTTATGTAAATAAGAGATATCAAATTAATATTTGCTAGAGTCCCAGGTTATTATAGAAAAAAAAAACATGCACTTTAACACACAAAAATCGGTTGTAGCAAAATGTGTCCGAAAATGGAAATACTCTGTCCAGAGCGTGCAACAGTTCATTCAGAGCCCAAAGCATCACTTATTAAATGCTTTAATATATATATAAAAATACAGTACTTAGATTACTAAAAAAGAGAGATTACAGGAACATACAATTACAACAAATGCAGGACAGTTTCTCAAAATAAAGGGATATAACATAAAAGAAAACATTTACATTACCATATGTCATATGTTTTCCCCCAGAGAGAGGTCACTGGTGCAGAAGTGAGACTCACGTGTTTGGTCCAAACACGCCTCTGTTGAAATCTGATTCTCATAATCTTTGCTAAGACTTAGAAATACACTCTTTCCGAAACAAAATAAGCCCGGCACCCCTGTCAGAAATCAGTGGCGAGTTTTATGACAGAGTAGAAAAAAACATTTACAAACGACGTTTAGATCGAGAGAGATCGAGAGAGAATGATAATTACGGAAATTCCATAGTTTTTCCATGATAACCTTCTTCAATCAAAACTAGTTTTTTTCTTTAGTATCCAATAGGGTTAATATTAACCAATTTCATGTCTTTTGAAACAAAATGATGTAGGAATTAGACAAACAATGAGTAATTAAGAGTCAGGGTATGGGCAAAAGTATGTGAAACCCTGACGTAATCAGCTACATTAAAGAAGATAATTAGAATCAGATGTTTTAATAATTAGGTAGATCTTCAATGCTGACCTTTGGGAGGTCCCCACCCTATATAAAGATCAGAAACTTTGTGGGTTTGGTCTTCACCATACAGGTGTGTGGAAACACGTCATGCCACGATCAAAATAAATCTCTGGAAAAGCCGTTATTGATGCTCATCAGTCTCGTAAGAGTTGCAAAACCATTTCTAAGGATTTGGGGCTCCACCAATCCAGTATCAGACAGATTAGTCTACAAATGGAGAAAGTTCACGACCACGTCACTCTACCCAGGAGCGGCCGTCCTACCAAAATCTCTCCAAGAACAAACAAGCAAATCATCTAGGAAGTCACAAAACCCCAGAGTAACATCCAAGGATCTGCAGGCCACTCTCGCCTTGGCTAATGGAAGTGTTCATGGCTCAGCTATCAGAAAAAGACTGAACAAGGATGGTGTTCATGGAAGGATAGCCAGGAGCCAACCACTGCTTTCTAAAAAGAACATTGCTGCCTGTCTGAACTTCTCCAAAGTGCACATAGATGATCCACAAGACTTCTGGAACAATGTTCTCTGGACAGATGAGTCAAAGGTAGAAATTTTAACTTAGAGAAACGTTATGGTTGGTGAAAACCAAACACTGCATTTGAACAGAAGAACCTCATCCCAACTGTCAAGCATGACGGTGGGAGTGGGGTGGTTTTGGACGGCTTTGCTGCCTCAGGACATGGGTGGCTTGCCATCATTGACACAACCATGACTTCTGCATTGTATCAGAAGATTCTAGAGGCGACTGTCAGGACATCCGTCCGTAAGCTGAAGTGAAAGTGGGGCATGCAGCAAGACAATGACCCTAAACATACAAGCAGAGATACACAAGAATGGCTCCAGAAGAAGAAATTCTGCGTTTTAGAACGGCCTAGTCAAAGTTCGGACCTAAACCCCATTGAAATGTTGTGGCAGGACATGAAGCGATCTGTCCATACAAGGAAGTCCTCAAATATCACTGAGTTGAAGCAGTTCTGTAAGGAGGAATGGGTCAAAGCCGATGTGAGACGGACCGGCAGTTATAGGAAACTCGCAATTGAAGTCATTGCTGCTCAAGGGGGCGCCACCAGGTACTGAATCTAAGGCTGCGGCCACTTTGCTGCTGAGTGCCCTTGGCGCGTTGAGTACAATGAATGTGAATTAGGCCGGCCACGCTCATGCGGCGCTTGGCGAGACAGGTGAAATGTATTATTTATTACAATGTTCCCTGCACACAAAAGAAGGAAAATGGGGGAACAGTAACCCAAAAAGTTTAATGAGCACAACAAAGTGAGTGAAAAAACCACAATACAAAAAGGGGGAGGGAGGGAAGGGGTGGGGTGAACCAACGTAAAAGTATAGGGGAAAAGGGGGCGGCAACGTTTCGGGGTATGAACCCCTTCTTCAGGCCCGTTCCCAAAAGACACAGGGTATCCAATGGTACTTCCCTAGTCCCCTATACACGTCTCCCAAAGAAAGCACCAAAAAGAAATGGGCAATGAGACATGGATGTATCCTAGTAGGGAATAATGTAACCAGGTAGTATCCTAACAAGGGTTAATAAGGCATGAATGAGTCCAAATAGGGGAAATTCCACGGCCACCCCAAGCCGGTCAGGTCCCTATGTCCAGACTCCAGAGGTAATACCAGTATACACATACATGTCCAGAGAGATAATACATATACATGTCCAGTATTCACATACATGTCCAATGTCCAGTTGTGACGGTAGCTTTGAAACAGGCTATTAATAATACACACCAAAATATATAACTGGGTTGATACTGAACGAGACTTAGATATGATAAAATATAATTTATTCTTTGAAAAAGGTGAACACACGAGATATACAAATAACAGACAAAATATGCACTTACTTAAAGTTGGGAATGATGAAACAGTCATATGTAGACTGGCAGTTCATGCAGCAATCTTGAAAATCACAAAGACACGAAAGACAATAACCATAGGCTGAGCCTGGTTCTTATACAATTATTTCCCTTTGAACCAACCTAAACCCAGCCCCTCTCATAAATCAGTGGTGAGGTTGACAGTTTTCCTCAGAGTAAAACTCCTCCCAGCCAAGGACGTTTAAAAACTGTTTTTCCTATCTAAATAACTTCATAACTTCAGTTCAGTAATACTTACTGGCACGCGAGACATATTAATACATTCCGGCACGCATGACGCTCCCAATAAGACTAAATATTACCGTGTAATACTAAAATTAAGAGAGATATTAATATCTGTCTCTTAGTACCTGCCAGACATCAGGTGTCTGTAATCTTTATTTGCGGCTCGGTCCCCCCGGTTACACACCTAGCTTTTAGCACGTTCAGCCGAGGACATCTCATAATATTCTTATATTTAATAAGGTCACTCATTCTGAGATCTCCTTGCGTAACAGCACCCCTGGCCCCCATCAAGAAATCCTTTGAAGCTGGGCCTGTGTGTAGTGACCATTTGTCACCGGTGCTATATTTCACACCCACTGCCCCAGCCTGGGTCCTAGCTGTCTCTAACAGCAATATACCCTTGGCCTGCCAAATTAGGTATTAACATACTGTGCACTAAACCCCCTCTGTACTTTTCACACCCAACTTCAATCACGCCTGTTGAAGCCCAGATATTTCTGAAAAGACACCACACATATTTGTATTTTCCTAAAACTGTAGCTCATTAACCCCTTAAGCCTCCCGCATCAATCCCAGTGAATGTGTGAGTGCAAACACCAGGAGGAGACATTACATTTATACAGGGGAATAAACATTTGGATACTGAAGTAAGGTAAAAACCACATTACTGGACCTCAGTCCAGTTAACCCCTTGCTTCCCAGGTGAGAGAAGGGGGGCAAAATGGGGTGTAACCCCTTTAATCCCAGGCCAAATCCTCTCCCTCATGACACCAGTATTCACATACATGTCCAATGTCCAGTATTCACATACATGTCCAATGTCCAGTATTCACATACATGTCCAATGTCCAGTATTCACATACATGTCCAATGTCCAGTATTCACATACATGTCCAGTATTCACATACATGTCCAATGTCCAGTATTCACATACATGTCCAATGTCCAGTATTCACATACATGTCCAATGTCCAGTATTCACATACATGTCCAGTATTAACATACATGTCCAATGTCCAGTATTCACATACATATCCAGTATTCACATACATGTCCAATGTCCAATGTCCAGTATTCACATACATGTCCAGTATTCACATACATGTCCAGTATTCACATACATGTCCAATGTCCAGTATTCACATACATGTCCAGTATTCACATACATGTCCAGTATTCACATACATGTCCAGTATTAGCTCTAATTTATTACTGGACAGTGTCCGATTCAATACTGGACACAGGACAGCCCTACCAGCTCTGGGGATACAGACGTGCCGGGATACACAAAGATGGCCAACACTACAACTGCAGGGAGAGCTCACCTGTCTGGAGGAGTACTATACTGTGCGGTCTCTCCGCTCCCCCGGTAGTTTCCGGTGCAGCCTCTCCGCTCCCCGGTAGTTTCCGGTGCAGCCTCTCGCTCCTCGGTAGTTTCCGGTGCAGCCTCTCCGCTCCCCGGTAGTTTCCGGTGCAGCCTCTCTGCTCCCCGGTAGTTTCCGGTACAGCCTCTCCGCTCCCCGGTAGTTTCCGGTGGTCTCTCCACTCCCCGGTAGTTTCCGGTGCAGCCTCTCCGATCCCCGGTAGTTTCCGGTGCAGCCCTCTCCGCTCCCCGGTAGTTTCCGGTGCAGCCTCTCCGCTCCCCGGTAGTTTCCGGTGGTCTCTCCGCTCCCCGGTAGTTTCCGGTGCAGCCTCTCCGCTCCCCGGTAGTTTCCGGTGGTCTCTCCACTCCCCGGTAGTTTCCGGTGCAGCCTCTCCGCTCCCCGGTAGTTTCCGGTGGTCTCTCCGCTCCCCGGTAGTTTCCGGTGCAGCCTCTTCCGCTCCCCCGGTAGTTTCCGGTGGTCTCTCCACTCCCCGGTAGTTTCCGGTGCAGTCTCTCCACTCCCCGGTAGTTTCCGGTGCAGTCTCTCCGCTCCCCGGTAGTTTCCGGTTCCTCGGGCTCCTGGAGCGCGGGACACTGTGACGTCAGAGACAAAACTCCCGCGCAGTGCAGGAGCCCCCCCCCCAGAGATACGCGCATGCGCAGATAACCCGCTTCAGACTGTTCTCTAGTAATGTGAACGCTTCGATATCCCGCAGGGAACGCGCATGCGCGGCGACCAGCACTGAACACGGTGGGCAGGGATACACGCCACGGATTCTGCGCATGCGCAAGAGGTCACACGTCACGGGCCTCTGCGCATGA